>NC_050573.1:178344214-178514009 GCF_011100635.1 Trichosurus vulpecula | reverse complement strand
CTTCTTTCTGTCTGTTTCTTTCTGTTTTATTTCTGTCTGTCATTCCTTCCTTTCCTCCTTCCTTCCTTCCTTCCTTCCTTCCCTCCTTCCTTCCTTCCTTCCTTCCTTCCTTCCTTCCTTCCTTCCTTCCTTCCTTCCTTCTTTTCTCCCTCCCTCCCTTCCTTCTTTTCTCCCTCCCTCTCTTCCTTCCTTCCCTCCCTCCATCCCTTCTTTCCTTCATTCCTTCTTCTTTCTTTCTTTCTTTCTTTCTTTCTTTCCTTCCTTCCTTCCTTCCTTCCTTCATTTTTTGCCTCTGCACAAAATGCTTAATTAATGTTTCTTGATCTACTGACTGCCAGTAGTAGTATAGGAGTATGAAAAGATTATGGAATACTAGTGTAGGAGTATGGAGAAGTCTGGAGAGTCCAGGAAAGGAGTGAAAAAGTAAACATGGGGCTGGCCTGGACACTTTCTCAAAATGGAAATTATTAAAGAAAATCACAAATCCAATTGGAGGGCAGGGCCCTAGGACAGAGGAGCCTTCCAAGGCCACTGAGACAGAGCATCTTCTGAGGTGAGGCAGCTGAGGTTTACAGGAAAAATCTGGAGGATCAGCATTACAGCTGGGAGAGGAATGAAGGAATGGGCTTGTTCCAGCCCTTGAGGCTATCTCTTGATATTCCAACATAAACTCAATGTAAAATCAAAGACTGCAGCAGCCCTGAAAGCCTTTGGACACATCTGTTTCTCATGTGCTGCCTCTTGGCCTCACAGCATCCCAACCTGTGACTCTGTCCTGTCTCCACAGCAACAAGGGAGCTATTCTGTGCATGGCAGCACCTAGTCTGCCTATCACCAACACTTTTTATTGGCAAAAACCATTTACAATTTATACCTACAAATCTGAGCATTGCCTGTTTAAAAATGTCTTCACTCTAGCTTGGAGCCATAGAAATTAAGATAAACCCAATTCTAGCACCAGCTCCACCATTTACTAGCCATGCAATCTTTGGCAAATCTCTTAAAACCCTCTGGGCTTCAGTTTACTCATCTATAAAGTGAGAGAGTTATGACAAATATTCTTTAAGATTCCTTTCAGTTTAGTAGCTTGTAAGTTTTACGAAAACAGATCGCAGCAAAGTAAGGAAGGAAGTTTCTTGTCTGTTTGCTGAATGAATCTTGCACATAAGAATGGTTGTTTAAGTCTCATTGATTTCCTTTAGCAATGGCAGACATAGAACAAGAACGATGGACTAGGAGTCACATGACCTGGGTTCACTTCCCTTCTCGATCATTGATTAGCTAGTGTGACACTGGGCAATCATAGTAGCTAATGTTGTGAAGCACTTTACCCTTATTATTTTATTTGATCCCTCACAATAACCCTGGGAAGTAGCTGCTATTATTGTCACCAATTTTACTGCTAAGAAAACCAAGGCTGAGTGAAATTAAATGGCTTGTCTACAGTCACACAGCTAGCAAGTATCTGATAGGATTAAATTTGGATCTTCCTAATTCCAAGTTGTTGTGTTGAGTCACTTGGGTTGTGTCTGATTCTTTGTGGCCCCCTTTAGAGGTTTTCTTGGAGATACTGGAGTAATTTGCCATTTGCTTTTCCAGTTCATTTTACAGATGAGAAATTGAGGCAAGCAAGGTTAAGTGACTTGCTCAGGGTCACCGAGCTAGTAAGTGTCTGAGGCCAGATTTGAACTCATGAATATGAGTCTTTCTGGTGCAAGTTCAGTGCTCTATCCACTGTACCACTCAGGCTCTCTATCTCAATGCCACCTAACCACCTTTCCCTTCTGAGATACAGTTTATCACCTGAGAAACAGAGTGAATAATAACTTGCATTGAATGTTTGACAGGATTATTGTGGAAATTATTTTGTAAATTGCAAAGCACTTTATAAATGTGAACTGTTACCGAACAAATTAATTTCCAATTTTTTCTTGTTGTGCCTTTTTCCAAAGACCAGTGGAAAAAATTTGAGGGATGGGTTTTGACAGGACTCCAAAGACTTCAGATAGTATTCTTCTAACTTCAACCACTAAATATAAATGGATGATGAAACCAGTTCATACCATGGAACACAGTTGGGTCAAATCACCCCATTTTACTCCTTTCCATGTTTAACAGGAAAGGAAGGTGAACATAGCATTTTATAGATTGATTTTGTGCCTTACTAAAGAAAAGCCATTGGTCTGTCTCCCTTATTAGAAATTTTCTTTTACAATCAGAGTTAGAAGCAGTGACATCTGTGGTAATGATGAATCAAAAGCCCTTCCAGAAAATTCATACTTGCATGAAGGTGAAACCCCCTCCAGGATTTCTTCATTGAGACTGGCCTGGCTATGGGGCTAGAATAGGGTGAACTCATCATTCATTTCAAGATGCTTTGAAGTAGGACACTTCATTTTCTATATCCCAGCTGTAGCCAACAGATTCGCTCCCTTATCTCTTGCTCCCAAAGACAGCTGCGAAATGTGTCTCCTTGGAAAAGGTGACCTCAGTCAGAATCTACCTGATCATCAGAGCTGCAACATTAGCTTAATGATTACTGAGAATGAACAAGGTAGCTGTGGTGAACTTGGCATCCTATCCTGAAGTGATTGGTCTGGCTTTTCCTTTTTCTTTAATCTCTGGATACAGGATTTCTATTACATCACCTTTCTTTTTGGTTTCCTGTAGACACTCATGTAAAACACACTGGCTCTCTGTTTCTATAACCAATTAGTTGGTAGAGATCTCGGATGTCAGATTTGGACATAGTATAGTACAAATGGCCAATTTTAATTCTCTCCTCAAGCACTAATGCTATTAGAGTTAGTTGGGCATTTCTGAAAAGTCTTTTTTGGCTCACAACTTAGCTCTCCCCTCCTTCCTGTAGCAGAGAAATGTCTGGGAAAAACATCTGGATCTTATCCCTATTTATTGTTCCCTATAAACAAAACACATCTCTTCACTTCTGCCAATCAAGCAAACTAGGAAGAGCAAGGAGTATGACCCTGAGCCTGGCAGATTTCTTTTAAAACATTCTGTAGTTTAACAGAGATGGCTCAAACTAGTTATGAGTTCAAAGGGTGGTCACAAGAATTCAGGGTCACCTGACCGGTTTATGGGGGACTACAGAAATGTTCCATATGGATAACAAAGAAGCCTTAGCCATTAGAAGAGTAAATTTAAAAAAATTCTTTCCCAAAAAGTCCAAAAGAAACCAGGTAAAGACATAGCCACTGGAGAAGGAAATGGCAAACCACTCCATATCTTTGCCAAGACAACTCAAATGAGAGATTTTCACGAACAGTCAGACACAACTGAAATGACCTGAACAACAAGAGACATAGCCAGACAGACTCTAAGCATCTCTATGCTTTAGATTTACATAAACAGGTAGCCCCTCTAAGCAGGGGACCATACTTCTAAACCTATAATGAATTATTGGAATGAAACTCCCTAATGAATGCCTAAGGTCTTTAAATGGTGTGCAAGGGGTAAGGTCTTATGTTAGCACATTCAGACTTGGAATAACTCTCTGTGCGGAAGATATCACAGAATCTCAGAATTAGAAGGCTATATCATCCACCTGAACAGAAAACCTTTCTACCATATCTCTGACAAGTGGGCATTGAGTTTTACGTTGAAGACCTCACAGGAGAAAAAACATACTATTTCCCAGAAGAGTACATTCCCCAGTTAGAGAGCTCTAATTGTTAGAAAGTTTTTCTTTGAAGTGAGCAGAATCACACAGAACAGCAATATTGTAACAATGATCAACTGTGAATGACTTAGCTACCCTGATCAAGATAATGACCCATGACAATTCCACAGTACTCATCATGAAAAATGCTAACCACCTTCAGATAGCGAACTGATGAACTGAGTGGAGATTGAAGCATACTTTTTTCACTTTGTTTTTCTCTCTGTATGTTTGGGTTTTGTTTTGTTTTGCAACATGGCTAATGTGGAAATATGTTTTGCATGCCATCATATGTAAAATTTAAAATTGCTTGTTTTCTCAAGGGGAGGGATAAGAGCAAGGGAGAGCATTTGGAACTCAATTTAAAATAAAATGAATGTTGAAATTTAAAAAAAAACTGTAGTTGGAAAATATTTAATAAAATAAATATATACATATATATTTTTTAATTTAAATTTATTTATTTAACATATTTGGTTTTCAGCATTGATTTTCACAACAGTTTGAATTACAAATTTTCTCCCCATTTCTACCCTCCCCCCCACTCCAAGATGGCTTATATTCTAGTTGCCCTGTTCCCCATTCAGCCCTCCCCTCTATCACCCCCCTCCCCTCTCATCTCCTTTTCCCTTCCTTTCTTGTAGAGCAAGATAAATTTCTACGCCCCATTGCCTGTGTATCTTATTTTTTAGTTGCATGCAAAAACTTTTTTTTTTTTGAACATCTGATTTTAAAACTTTGAGTTCCAAATTCTCTCCCCTCTTCCCTTCCAACCCACCCTCCCTAAGAAGTCGAGCAATTCAACCTAGGCCACACATGTATCATTATGTATAACCCTTCCACAATACTCATGTTGTGAAAGGCTAACTATATTTTGCTCCTTCCCAAGCCATCCCCCTTTATTGAATTTTCTCCCTTGACCCTGTCCCCTTTCCAAAGTGTTTGCTTTGATTACCTCCACCCCCATCTGCCCTCCCCTCCATCATTCCCCCCTCTTTTATTTTTTTTTTATCTTCCTCCCTCTTCTTTCCTGTGGGGTAAGATACCCAACTGAGTATGTATGGTATTCCCCCTTAGGCAAAATCTGATGAGAGCAAGGTTCACTCATTCCCCCCTCACCTGCCCTCTCCCCTCCTCCCACAGAACTGCTTCCTCTTGCCACCTTTATGTGAGATAATCACCCCATTCTATCTCTCCCTATCTCCCTCTCTCAGTTTGTTGCTCTCTCATCCCTTAATTTCATTTTATTGCTTTTAGATATCTTCCCTTCATCTTCAACTCACCTTGTGTCTGCTCTCTCTCTTTTACATATATATAATATATATATATAAAAACACACACACATATATACACATACATACACATACATACACATACATATAGATATATACATACATACATACACATACATACATATACATATAGATATATACATACATACACATTCACTTATATATATATATATATACATAAACATATATATATATATGCATATTCCCTTCAACTACCCTAATACTGAGGTTTCATGAATCATACACATAATCTTTCCATGTAGGAATGTAAACAAAACAGTTCGACTTTAGTAAGTCCCTTGCAATTTCTGTTTCTTGATTACCTTTTCATGCTTCTCTTGATTCTTGTGTTTGAAAGTCAAATTTTCTATTCAGTCCTGGTCTTTTCACTGAGAAAGCTTGAAAGTCCTCTATTTTACTGAAAGTCCATATTTTGCCTTGGAACATGATACTCAGTTTTGCTGGGTAGGTGATTCTAGGTTTTAATCCTAGCTCCATCGACCTCCGGAATATCACATTCCAAGCCCTTCGATCTCTTAATGTAGAAGCTGCCAGATCTTGGGTTATTCTGATTGGGTTTCCACAATACTCAAATTGTTTCTTTCTGGCTGCTTGCAGTATTTTCTCCTTGATCAGGGAGCTCTGGAATTTGGCGACAATATTCCTAGGAGATTTCTTTTTGGGATCTATTTGAGGAGGCGATCGATGGATTCTTTCAATTTCTATTTTGCCCTGTGGCTCTAGAATATCAGGGCAGTTCTCCTTGATAATTTCTTGAAAGATGGTATCTAGGCTCTTTTTTTGATCATGGCTTTCAGGTAGTCCAATAATTTTTAAATTCTCTCTCCTGGATCTATTTTCTAGGTCAGTGGTTTTTCCAAAGAGATATTTCACATTGTCTTCCATTTTTTCATTCCTTTGGTTCTGTTTTATAATATCCTGATTTCTCATAAAGTCACTAGCTTCCACTTGCTCCAATCTAATTTTTAAAGTAGTATTTTCTTCAGTGGTCTTTTGGACCTCCTTTTCCATTTGGCTAATTCTGCCTTTCAAGGCATTCTTCTCCTCATTGGCTTTTTGGAGCTCTTTTGCCATTTGAGTTAGTCTGTTTTTTAAGGTGTTGTTTTCTTCAGTGTATTTTTCAGTATTTTTTTGGGTCTCCTTTAGCAAGTCATTGACTTGTTTTTCTTGGTTTTCTCGCATCCTTCTCATTTCTCTTCCCAATTTTTCCTCTACTTCTCTAACTTGCTTTTCCAAATCCTTTTTGAGTTCTTCTATGGCCTGGGGCCAGTTCATGTTTCTCTTGGAGGCTTTTGTTGTAGGCTCTATGACTTTGTTGTCTTCTTTAGGCTGTATGTTTTGGTCTTCTTTGTCACCAAAGAAAGAATCCAAAGTCTGAGATTGAATCTGGGCGCATTTTCGCTGCCTGGCCACATTCCCAACCAACTAACTTGACCCTTGAGTTTTTTAGTGGGGTATGACTGTTTGTAGACTAACGAGTTCTATGTTCCACGTTTGGGGGGGAGGTGCCAGCTCTGTCAGACCCGCACTACTCCTTCCCCAAGAACCCCCAACCCGAACTGGGCTTAGATCTTTGGCAGGCTGTGCACCCCTGCTCTGATCCGCCACTTAATTCCTCCCACCAGGTGGGACTGGAGCCAGAAGTAACAACAGCTGTAGCTGCCCCATCTCCGCTGCCCCCAGGGCTGGAAGCCGAACCGCGAACTCCTTCCACTCCCGCAGCTTTGCCCACTAACCTTCTCCGCAGTCTTTGGTGTTTGTGGGTCGAGGGGTCTGGTAACTGCTGCAGCTCACTGTCAGGGCGCTAGAGGCCCCATCCGCCCGACTCCAAGTTTGCTTGTTCCATGCCGCTCAGGCTGGGCTCTGCTCCGCTCCGTTCCCAGCTCCCAGCTCCGTGTGGAATAGACCTCACCCAGAGACCATCCAGGCTGTCCTGGGCTGGAGCCCTGCTTCCCTCTGCTGTTCTGTGGGTTCTGCCATTCTAGAATTGGTTCAGAGCCATTTTTTATAGGTTTTTGGAGGGACTCAGTAACAGAGCTCACTCTAGTCCCTGCTTACCAGCCGCCATCTTGGCTCCACCCCCCCCCCATATATATATTTTTTAAAGAAAAAAAATTCTCTTTACATGGAACTGAAACCTGCCTTTTTGCATCTTCTTGGCCTCTATTCTATAAGCAGAACAAATCTAACATTTGGTTGTATCTCTGATTGCTTCATACAGATAATGTTCTATGATCAACACAGATCAATCTTGTGTAGCCACAGAGATAGACACAGACAGTATGTATTAAGTATTTGTTATGTGTCAGGTACTGTGCTAAGAAGATAGAAATATAAGCAAATGAGACTGTCTCTGCTCTTAAGGAACTAACAGTCTAATAAGGAAAGACAACATATACAAAGGAGTAGGAAATTGCATGGCTAAGTTGTAAGGTGGTGGCCTAGATCCTTGAAAGATTTGCTTCCAGGGTGGAGTCCAAGGTTCAGGCAGGGAAAAATTCAGGAAGAGTAGGAGTAGAGATAGCCCGGAAGTGGCCCAGAGTGATTCCTCCTGTATGCCAGAATCAATGACTGGTCTTCTCCAAAATTCTGGAACCATAACATAGAATGACCATGCTCTTTGTGGAAGCAACAACCACTAGCTTTTGGAACATCTGTAACATGAATGCGTTGCCCCAGTGGAACATGTGTCAGTCAGGTTTAAATTCTAGGATGCTCAGGCATCCCCTTCACAAGTCTCCATGAGGTCATATTTTGTTCTTTGAGAATGAGAGAAAAGGGAACATTTGAGCCTTCTCTTGAGAAGGAAACCAAAGGGTTTTGTCAGCTTTACAATCATATCATTAAATAGATTTATTTCTTTAGTTAACCATAATAATTTAGATTAGGTGCCTAAGCCTGGAGGGGTTATTTAGAAACCCTGATTTGTTGTTGTTGGTTTTATTTTGCTTTGTTTTGTTTTGTTTTAACAATTCTGCCATTCTAGTTTAGACTCTCACTCACTGTGGTTATTTAACGCAAATTGAGAGCTTCCCACCACGTGCCCCAATGTAGACTAATTTGAAGGCACTGAGACAAGTCAACCAACCATGAGGACTTGAGAGGAAGTCAGAGAAACAGAGATACAGAATTGCAGACAGCAATGGCCTCTGCAAATGAAGAAAGCCTCCAGCAAAAACTCATCATTGTATCTTTACACATGTGCCATATGGGCAAACACAGTCTGTTTTCTGAATCACACCTGTAGTCACAATGATCAATTGATATAAGGAGCAATACCTTCAGATACCTAGACATGTTCTTAATGTGTGTGTATGCATGTGTGTGTGTGTGCGCGCGTGTGTGTGTGTGTGTGTGTGTGTGTGTGTGTGTGTGATGGAAATAAGTGAAGAAAATGCTTTCTGCAGTTAGAAGTTAGTGAAAATAAAGAGGTTTTCTTTTCCCATCCAAGTTTATTGACTCACCAAAGTACATCCACAGAGCCCTTAATAGTCTATGGACTCCCATGTTAAGAACTCCTAGAATAAATAGAAATGAACACTCTTGAGCCTTTAAAAAGATTGAGGCTGTTTTGTTGTTGTTTTATTAACCAGTTATGGGGCTATGGACAAAGTCACAAACTCTTTGAACCTCAGATTCCTCATTTATATAGTGAGGATAATGTTAAAGCAGCTCACCTCACACCACTGTTGAAAGAAGAACACTTTAAAAGATGTTACACATTATATATAAATATGTGTATATATATGATATTATATATACATGTATGCTATTTATTAACGAAATAAAATGAGGGGATATTATTTCACCATTCTGGAAAGCAATTTGGAATTATTCTTTTAAAAATGACCAAAATGTCCATAGCCATTGACCCAGAGATTTCATTGCTAATCATAGGTCCAAAGAAAGTCAAAGACTGGAATGACTTGCCCCTCAGTTGGGGAATAGCTAAACACATTGTAGTACATGAATGTAATGGAATACTTGTTGTTCAGTCATTTTTGGGTCGTGCTTGATGTTTCATGACCCTATTTGGGATTTTCTTGGCAAAGATACTGGACTGGTTTGCCATTTCCTTCTCCAGATCATTTTATAGATGAGGAAACTGAAGCAAACAGGGTTAAATGACTTGCTCAGGGTCACAGAGTTAGTAAGTATCTGAGGCAGATTTGAACTCAGGAAGATGAGTCTTCTTGACTCCAGGCTTGTCACTTTATCCACTGCACCACCCAGGTGCCCTAATGGAATACTATTGCACCATAAAAAAAATTATGAATATGAAAAAGTCAGAGAAGCATGGGATGACTTATATGAATTGACACGGAGTGAATTGAGCAGAACCAAGAAAACATGCATGGTGGCTACAACAATATAAATGAAAGAAAAACACACACAACAAAAAATTGACATTGTACAATTATAATGCCCAAACTTTGCCCCAAAGAAGAGATGAGAAAATTTATTTTTCTCCCTTGAGGTGTTAGTTGGTTTTGCAGAGATCTTCTTTTCTTTCTTTTTCATTTCTTAATAATAAGGGACAGTCAAGTGATTGGCCTGGAATCAGGAAGACTTGAGTGTAAATTTGGTCTCAGACATTTACAAGCTGTGTGACCCTGAGTAAATCACTTTACCTCTGTTTGTCTTAGTTTCCTCATCTGTAAAGTGGGGATAATAATAGCATCTACCTCCCAGTGTTGCTATGAGGATCCAATTAGGTAATCATTATAAAGTGCTTACCACAATACCTAGCACATAGTAAGTAAATGTTAACTATTAGCTCTTAGCTATAAATGATGTCTGCCAGGTGGCTCATTGGAGAGCGCTGGGCCTGGAGTCAAGAAGACCCGAATTCAAATCTGAAGTCAGACATTTACTAGCTGTGTAACCCTGGGCAAATCACTTAATTCTGTTTCCTTAATCTACTGAAGAAGGAAATGGCAAATCACTCCAGTATTTTTGCCAAAAAACAAATAAACAAACCACATGGACAGTATTGGCGTGCAATGCACCATGGGGTCATGAACGGTCAGAGCTGACTGAACGGCCGAATAACACAACAACAACATAAATGATGGCTTGCTGAGGAGTAGAGAGAGAGAGATGTTCAGAAATGAGAATGATGCAAAAACCAAAGATATCAACACATTTCTAAAACATAAAATAAAAAAATAAAATGAGTGGGTTCACTTAGAAGAATTCAAGTTCTTATCTGGCTCTAAAAATCTGTGAATTTTCCATGAATCTTTTCACAATACTGGCCAATTACCAAGGCTCTATCATTAGAGGTACTGGGACAAGGAGAGGTACAAGAACCAAGTACTTTCTGTGATGCATAATAGTATGGGAGGAGGGGGCAGAGAGGGGGAACCACTGCACTTAAAGTCAACTTGATACTAGTTCTGTGACCATGGCCACAGTCTTCTAGACATCTGTAAAAAGGATCTGTCTTTATGTTTTTTTAAAGATGAAAAGTTTATTTTGCTAGTCCTTATTTTTGTAGAGAATGTTTTGTAGTGGTGTTCATATGGACCAGATGAATAGTCCTTAAATGCATCTTTGTGAATAAATTTCCAAATACTTTATATATCCTTGTACTACCTACTTCCAAAAGTTGTTATTAAGAGGGTTCTTTGGAAAATCCTCTATGCAATTTTTAATAATATAAAATGATGCAGTATTTGTCCAACTGTTCTAAAAAAGCAATTTGGAATTATGCTTTTAAAAAAGTGACTAAAAATTCCATACACTTCGACCTCAAGATCCACTACTATGTGTTCTAATGTGTTTTATGTTCTAATACAATACTTCAAGGAGCTCTAATTTCACCCTGGGCTGTTCTCCTTGCCTCCATTTTCTCCCTTCTACAATATACTTTTTGTATAAATGACCAAAATAATCTTCTTAATCCTCAGCTCTGATTATTTTCATCCTTTACTTAAAACCTTTCATTTGCTCTCTACTCCTTGCCAAACAATGAATAAAGACCTTAGTCTGTTTTGGAAAGTTCTTCATAATCTGGCTCTTTCTGTCCTTCTCTTGCTCTGATCCCTTTAACGTATTCATACCCAATAGTCATATTGGACTATTAAATGTCCCCTGTTCTGATTCCTTTTTTCCTAGTTTCTTTATCTTTGCTCATTTTTGTTTTCCTCCATTCCTTTAAAGCCTCCTTTCCCATTTTTGCCTATTAGAATCCCTCTTTTTCTTCCAGGCCAAGCTCAGGTACCTCCTTCTCTCTGAAGCCTTTCCTGCTTATACCAGATGAAAGCAATACCTCTCCTTTTTGCACTTATTATTTCCTCTATGTAATTGTCATCTTTTCACATTTCCTATTTTCACCGTTATGACACTAGATTGTAAGTTAGTTGAGGGAAGGGATCATGATTTATTCATCTTTGTATCTCCAAATCCCAGAACAATATCTTATACATAGTAGTTGATTAATAGCTGTTTTAAATGAAATTGAACTATTGAACTAACAAATGAAACTAAGAGGTTTTTTAAAAATAGTAAAATAGGCAATTAGCTGGTTTTATTTTTAAAAAGAGAAACCAAATTGTTCATATCAAAATGAAAAAAAAGGAATTCACAATTAAAGAGGAAATAAAGAAAATTGTCATTAACTATTTTGTCCAATTATATTCCAAGAAAATTGATAACTTGGAGAAAATAGATAAATACTTACAAATATATCTATAGTAACCTTATTAACAACAAATAAATTGATTACTTAAATAACCTAATATCAAAAGAAAACATTGACTAAATCATTAAACACACACACACACACACACACCCCTCACCATCCACAGAAGTCCAGGACCAGATGGATTTACAAGTGGATTCTGTCAAAAAATTTGATGAACAATTAATTATAAAACACAAACTGTTTGTCAAAACATAAAACGAAAAGACCTTTACAATGTGTACTTATGATAGTATCTTGGTGCCTAAACCAGAGAGATGGAAGAAAGAAGGAAAACTATAGACCAATATCTTTAGTGAGCATTGACACAAAACTCTTAAATAAAATGTTAGCAAATAATTTATTCAAATATATTAAAAGATTATATGGAAATACTAGGTTGTACTTGTATAATGAACACAGGATTTGTTCAATATAAGGAATGATATAAACATAAAAAATTGTATTAATAATATTAATAATAAAACCACACAATTACATTAATAGTTGCTGAAAAGCTTATGAAAAAATCCAATACTCATTTAGATTAATAACAGTAGGAAGCATAGTAATAAATGGACTTTTCCTTATTATAATAAATAGTATTGACCTAAAACCAAGAGGAAATACTATATGCAAAAGTGAAAAATTAGAAGCCTTTTCAGTAAGATAAAGCAAGAGTGTCCATTGTCACCAATACTATATAAGATAGTACTAAAAAAAATGGTAGCTATGGCAATAAGACAAGAAAGAGAAACCGAGAGAATAAATATAGGCAAACAAGAAACAAAGCCATTGCTTTTCACAGATGATATGAGAGTCTCTCTAGAGTGCTCTAAAGAACAAACTAAAAATTCATTGAATCAATTAACAAATTCAGCAAATTAGCAAGATATAAGGTAAATTTTTAAACTGGCATTTGTATGGCACTTTAAATTTGCAAAGCTCTTCACAAATACTAAGTCATTTTAGCTTAAAAATAATCGAGAAAGGGAAGTGTTATTATTTGTTCCCATTTTACAGATGAGGAAACTGAGGGAGAAAACAGTTAAGTGACTTGTCCAGGGTCATATACCTAGCAAGTGTCTGAGTCAGGATTTGAACTCAAGTCTTCCTAACTCCAGGCCCAGCATTCTATCCGCTGTAGTATCTATATATCCACGTAAATCACCAACATTCCTTTATATTTCCAACTTAGCAGGAAGAGGTGGAGAAATTCTATTCAAAATAACTCCATAATGTATAAAATATTTGGAAATCTATCATCCAAGACACATGCATGAATGATATAATTGAAACTATACAACACTTTTCAGAGAAACATACCTAAAGACACCTTCAAAGACATATCTCAATAACTGGAAAAATAATTTATTGGTCATGCTAACATAATGAAGATGACAATACTATCTAAATTACTTTACTTAATGAGTGCCATACTGATAAACTACCAAAGGATTACTTTAGATCTCTAGAAAAATAAAAGCAAAATGCATCTGAAGGAACAAAAGGCCAAGAATTTCAAGGGAAATAATGAAAGAAAAAAGTGAGAAAGAAGAGGCCCTCCAAGTTCCATGTATCAAACTACACTATAAAGCAGTAATCAGCAAAATGATCTGGCACTGGTTTCAAAAACAGAGAACTTGAACATTGGAAAAAATTGGGTAAACAGCATACAGAAGCAAATGAACACAGCACCCTGGTGTTTAATAAACCCAAAGACCCCAGGTAGTGGTATAAGGATTATTCAACAGAAATGCTGGCAAAATTGCAAAGCATTCTGGGATAAATTAGGAAAAGACTAGCATTTTATACTATCGAGATAAGCTCCAAATGGATACATGACTTAGGCAATAAAAGGTGGCATCATAATCAAATTAAAGGAACAAGAAAGAAAACCTTTCAGATCTATGGATAAGTGAAGAATTCATGCCCAAGCAAAGGACAGAGAGGATCATAGAAGAGAAAATGGATAAGTGTGATTGTAAAAAATTGGCACAAACAAAAACAATGCAGTTAAAATTAGAAGGGAAACAGGTAACTACCAGGGGCAATCTTTGTAGCAAGTTACTTTGATACTTCTCATATCCAACACACACACATACATACACATACATGTATGTATATATTTATATGTACATATACAAACAAATACGCATATATGACATGTGTGTGTATATATAAAGTATATATGTTGTACATGTGTGTATGTATATGTATTGGGGGATTTATGTGTGTGTGTGTGTTTGTGTGTGTGTATAAAGCTGATTCAAATTCATAAGATTAAGAGCCAGAGGAAGAGTGGGAGGGTGAAAAAATCAATGCCTGTTAATTGAAAAAAAAATAACTTAAATTTTAGAAGTATATATAGAGAGAAATAGAAATAGATACATAAATACACACACATAAATACATGTACATATGTAACATATATGTATATATAGAGAGAGCAAGTTACTTTTATACATCTCATGTCCAACATATATGTATATATACACATAAATACACATATAACATGTATATGTATGTATACGTGTGTATATATAATATGTATTTATATATTGCTGATTCAAATTCATAAGATTAAAAGCCAGAGGAAGAGTGGGAGGGTGAGAAAATCAATGCCTATTAATTGAAAAAAATTAACTTAAATTTTAGAAATATATATACACACACATAAATACACATACATATATAACATATATGTATATATAGAGGAAGCAAGTTATTTTGATACTTCTCATATCCAACATATATACACACGTAACATATACGTATATATGTATATATTTATATACATAAAGCTGATTCAAATAAATAACATTAAGAGCCAGAGGAAGAGTGGGAGGGTGAGAAAATCAATGTCTATTAATTGAAAAAAAATAATTAAATTTTAGAAAACTACATTGAACACAATTCATGCAACTAAATGAATTTTCCTTAAAGGTAATCACCTTGGGAAGTTGTGCACTTATTAAAGAAATGACACCATTGCTTAAGCATTTTTGGAATTCTTTTAAAACCTTCTCCAGACACATTACTTTGCCCATAAATCTCATAGATAAAAGCCCAAACTTTAGTGATTTTGCAGTATTGGAAAGACTAAATGGGCTGCCCATCTAACTAAGACTAAACAAAAGTGCCTGCCAAATGCTTAACACTCAGGATACCTGAGTCACCCAGAACATTGCTTAATGAGATAATCTACTGCTCAGGAAATTAACCAGGGAAAGAGGAAAAATACTATTTGTGATATAAAAGGTAACTTTGTCCCTTTCTTTTTTGTCTCCATTAAAAAAAAGCAAGATGTGTTTAGGGCTTAAGTCAAAGCTTCCTTGGCCTCCACTTTCAACCATATGTCTAAATGCAAAGGGAGAAGACCGTGGATGTCTCACATAAACACCCAAAGGCAGGTCAATACCTTCAAAGTCAAATCTTTCAACCCAAAGTTAGATCCCTCAAACTCAGACAGGCTCAGATTTCAAGTGAAGGACACTTTGGGACCCTGTCTTTAGCCCCTGTTACTTTAGCTTAGGTTTTAGATCTTTGAACACTAGTGACAAATGAATGACAGAATGGACCCTTGAGAGCAAACTTCCTCCCAGGCAGATTAGGTGTTAGTGCATGGCAGGGTACCCCTCCCTCTGTTCATGTCCAAGATTTGAAGAGTTTGAGATTCTTTGTCAATCTGGAATGGGCTGTAAAACCTGTCACCATTAATTCACCTTCTGGAGGACACTTTGGGGTTTCTTATTCTCTGGATGGGTATTTCAAGGATAAGTCAGTTTGGTTTTCTAAAGTTATTCCTAAGTCCTCACACATTCTATAAAACAAAATTAATTCCAAATGATTGGTGGAAGCGGGGAGAGGTTACATTGGAAAGAATTCTGGACTTTGTGTGAGAGGACATGGGTTTAAACCCTAGTTCTGTCAACAGATCCTTTTGTAACTTTGGGCAAAGTATTTAAATATTGTGGGTCTTAGTTCTTTCATCTGTAAAATAAGGAGGGAGAGATCATACTAGATGCTAGCTATAAATTTATGATCCAATGTGAATTGTAGGGCATGATGCAGTCATTAAAGTCTTACCCAGATAATCAAAGGAGGTTGATTTCCCCAAACTTGACAAAGAAAGGCTGTTTCAATTCAAATAGAACACACCTTCTAAAACAATGGTTCAAAAATGAGTCATTCATCAGCAGACAGATGTTCTAACATGGGGAATACCTAAAATAAGAAAGGTGACATAAAGGCTACTAGACAAGACTTGTTTTGGTTTGGTTTGGTTTGGTTTGGTTAGACTAGAGCTATGATTTCATCAGTTGTAGGGAGCTCCCAGTGAGACATGTCCTATTCCAATGTAGTTTAGCAACTGTTGTGCGACTTATCATCTTAGTTGGATGCAATACATCACCCCATGATGTCATTGGTCCTCTTCAAAAATGAAAGACAAGCAACTAGTTAGATAAGGCAGTAAGAGGATAAGTAACTTTGCCCAGGGTTTGTACCAAAGGTAGAATTTGAACTTAGATATTCTTGATCCAGGTTAGCTTTCTTTCTATTACATGACCCTACCTCTCACTAACAGATCAGAGAAATGCCATACATATAGACAGCATACCTGGATTTCAGAACTGGTTGAATAACCAAGTCTAAAGAGCAATGGTTAATGGATTTGTGTCAGCCTGGATGGAAGTCCCTCAAAGAGTACCCTAGGGAGACAAACTTGGTCCTATGTTCCTTAACATTTTTGTCAGTGACTTGGTTAGAGGCTTAACAGACATTCTTATGAAATCTGCAGATAAAATGAAGCTAGGATAGAGAGTTGACATGTAGTATGACAGAACAGAAATCCAGCAAAATTTCACCAAGATAGAATCATGAACCAAACTGATGAAATGTAGTAGCAATATTGGAAAACTGCCTGCTCATATCCTTTGACCATTTATCAGTTGGGGAATAACTTGTATTCTTGTAGATTTGACAAAGTTCTTTATATATTTTAGATATGAGACCTTTATCTGATAAACTATCTATAAATTTTTCCCCCAATTTTCTGCTTTCCTTCTAATCTTGGTTATATTTCTTTTACTTGTGCAAAGACTTTTAAATTTAATGTAATCGAGATTATCCATTTTACACCTAACTTTGCTCACTATATCTTGTTCACTCATAAATCTTTTGCCTATCCATAAGTCTGATAAGTAATATGTTCCATGTTCTAATTTTCTTATAAATATTATTCTGCTTGCATTGAAATACAGACATAGGAGCAACAGGTAGAAGTCAGAGAAAGGTTAGATTTTGTTTCAATATAAAGGAAAACATCTTATCAATTCTAGCTCTCCAATAGTTGAATGGGATCCTTTGGGAAGTAATAATTTCCCCATCAGTGTAGGTCTTCAAGAAAAATCTGAATGATCATTTGTTGGGCATTTTGTTAAAGTAATTTCAGATACAAGCTGGACTCTTCTGAGTCCACTTTGATTCTGTTTTTCTAATATCCTACCATCTTTGACTATCTATAATGCAAATGATAATATAATATAATATAATGCAAACTTTAGTTGAAATGACGTTTCTTTTAGCCATTAATTCTTTCCTTACTTATTTTATTGCAGGGGGGAAGATAGGGTAATTGGGGTTAAGTGACTTGCCCAAGGTCACACAGCTAGTAAATGTGTCAAGTGTCTGAGGCCGAATTTGAACTCAGGTACTCCTGACTCCGGGGCCGGTGCTCTACTCACTGCGCCACCTAGCTGTCCCTTAGCCATTAATTCTTGGGAATGATGTGATTACAGTCAGTCACCAAGCATTTATTAAGCTCTTACTATGTGCCAGGCCCTGTGATAAGTGCTGGGGATAAAAATACAAGCAGATAGACAGTTCCTATCCTCAAGGAGCTTAAATTCTAATGGAGGAAAACAACATATAATAGAAAGCTGAAAGGGGTGGGGAGAGGGTACCCTATGGGAACACAGTAGAGAAAGTCTAGAGTGCATCCTGGAGAGTAACAAAGACATGGCTGGTCTAGGTGCTCTCCCTAAATGAGGGTTCTGGGAGGATCCTGTCAATCAATCAGACAGACCATGGTGTACATTGAGTCATTTCTTTTTTTTATTATTCTTTTTTTTTATTTAACATATTTAGTTTTCAGCATTGATTTTCACAAGAGTTTGAATTACAAATTTTCTCCTCATTTCTACCCTCCCCCCCCCACTCCAAGATGGCGTATATTCTGGTTGCCCTGTTCCCCAGTCAGCACTCCCCTCTGTCACCCCACTCCCCTCCCATCCTTTTTTCCCTTCCTTTCTTGTAGGGCAAGATAAATTTCTACGTCCCATTGTCTGTGTATCTTATTTTCTAGTTGCATGCAAAAACATTTTTGTTTGTTTTTGAGCATCTGTTTTTAAAACTTTGAGTTCCAAATTCTCTCCCCTCTTCCCTTCCCACCCACCCTCCCTAAGAAGTCAAGCAATTCAACATAGGCCACATGTGTATCATTATGTATAACCCTTCCACAATACTCATGTTGTGAAAGACTAACTATATTTTGCTCCTTCCCAAGCCATCTCCCTTTATTGAATTTTCTCCCTTGACCCTGTCCCCTTTCGAAAGTGTTTGTTTTTGACTACCTCCGCCCCCATCAGCCCTCCCCTCCATAATCCCCAACATTTTTTTTCTTCTTCCCTCTTCTTTCCTGTGGGGTAAGATTCCCAATTGGGTATGTATGGTATTCCCTCCTTAGGCCAAATCTTATGACAGCAATGTTCACTCATTCCCCCCTCATCCGCCCTCTCCCCTACTCCCACAGAACTGCTTCTTCTTGCCACCTTTATGCGAGATAATCCACCCCATTCTATCTCTCCTTATCTCCCTCTCTCAGTATGTTCCTCTCTCATCCCTTAATTTGATTTTCTTTCTTTTAGATATCTGCCCTTCATCTTCAGCTCACCCTGTGTCCGCTCTCTCTCTCTCTCTCTCTCTCTCTCTCTCTCTCTCTCTCTCTCTCTCATATATATATATATATATATATATATATATATATATATATATATATACACACACATACACATACACACATAGATATATACATACATACACATTCACCCATATATATATATACATAAACATATATGTATGCATATTCCCTTCAGCTAAAACTGAGGTCTCATGAATCATACTTGTCATCTTTCCTTGTAGGAATGTCAACAAAACAGTTCACCTTTAGTAAGTCCCTTGTAATTTCTTTTTCTTGTTCTTTTTCTTGATTACGTTTTCATGCTTCTCTTGATTCTTGTGTTTGAAAGTCAAATTTTCTATTCAGTTCTGGTTTTTTCACTGAGAAAGCTTGAAAGTCCTCCATTTTATTGAAAGTCCGTATTTTGCCTTGGAGCATAATACTCAGTTTTGCTGGGTAGGTGATTCTAAGTTTTAATCCTAGCTCCATTGACCTCCGGAATATCGTATTCCAAGCCCTTCGATCTCTTAATGTAGAGGCTGCCAGATCTTGGATTATTCTGATTGGGTTTCCACAATACTCAAATTGTTTCTTTCTGGCTGCTTGCAGTATTTTCTCCTTGATCTGAGAGCTCTGGAATTTGACGACAATATTCCTGGGAGATTTCTTTTTGGGATCTATTTGAGGAGGCGATCGATGGATTCTTTCAATTTCTGTTTTGCCCTGTGGCTCTAGAATATCAGGGCAGTTCTGCTTGATAATTTCTTGAAAGATGATATCTAGGCTCTTTTTTTGATCATGGCTTTCGGGTAGTCCAATAATTTTTAAATTCTCTCTCCTGGATCTATTTTCCAGGTCAGTGGTTTTTCCAATGAGATATTTCACATTGTCTTCCATTTTTTCATTCCTTTGGTTCTGTTTTATAATATCTTGATTTCTCATAAAGTCACTAGCTTCCACTTGCTCCAATCTAATTTTTAAAGTAGTATTTTCTTCAGTGGTCTTTTGGACCTCCTTTTCCATTTGGCTAATTCTGCCTTTCAAGGCCTTCTTCTCCTCATTGGCTTTTTGGAGCTCTTTTGCCATTTGAGTTAGTCTGTTTTTAAGGTGGTGTTTTCTTCAGTGTATTTTTCAGTATTTTTTTGGGTCTCCTTTAGCAAGTCATTGACTTGTTTTTCATGGTTTTCTCGCATCCTTCTCATTTCTCTTCCCAATTTTTCCTCTACTTCTCTATCTTGCTTTTCCAAATTCTTTTTGAGCTCTTCCATGGCCTGGGACCAGTTCATGTTTTTCTTGGAGGCTTTTGGTGTAGGCTCTTGCACTTTATTGACTTCTTCTGGCTGTATGTTTTGGTCTTCATTGTCAGCAAAGAAAGAATGCAAAGTCTGAGACTGAATCTGGGTGCGTTTTCGCTGCCTGGCCATATTCCCAGCCAACTAATTTGACCTTTGAGTTTTTCAGTGGGGTATGACTGCTTGTAGACTAGAGAGTTCTATGTTCCACGTTTGGGGGGGAGGTGCCGGCTCTGCCACACCAGCACTGCTCCTTCCCCAAGAACCCCTAACCTGAACTGGGCTTAGATCTTCAGCAGGCTGTGCACTCCTGCTCTGATCCGCCACTTAATTCCTCCCACCAGGTGGGCCTGGAGCTGGAAGCAACAACAGCCGTAGCTGCCCCACCTCCGCTGCCCCCGGGGCTGGAAGCCGAACCGCGAACTCCTTCCACTCCCGCAGCTTTTCCCACTAACCTTCTCAGCAGTCTTTGGTGTTTGTGGGTTGAGAAGTCTGGTAACTGCTGCAGCTCACTGATTCAGGGTGCTAGTGCATGCTCTGCCCGGTTGCTGGTCTTGTTGGTCCATGCCGCTCGGGCTGGGCTCTGCTCCACTCTGTTCCCAGCTCCCAGCTCCCAGCTCCCAGGTCCCAGTTCCGTGTGGGATAGACCTCACCCAGAGACCATCCAGGCTGTCCTGGCCTGGAACCCTGCTTCCCTCTGCTGTTTTGTGGGTTGTGCAGTTCTAGAATTGGTTCAGAGCCATTTTTTATAGGTTTTTGGAGGGACTCCGTACAGAGCTCATGCTAGTCCCTGCTTACCAGTCGCCATCTTGGCTCCGCCCCCCCCCCCATTGAGTCATTTCTAATAAATATTAGAAATGTAATAATTTCTCTGTGAATTCCCGGGCAGAAGTGAGTTTCTAGGAGATGTTTCTAATGTATTGAGAAGAAAGTTCAGAGTGTATCCTGGAAAGTAAATTTTAATGATTTTAAAGAAAGAGCAAAGTTTCCTTGCGGCAAATTGAGGGAATAGAGTGTAATATATAACATGTGATAAGTTTCTTGGTTGTTGTGACTTGTACACAAGCATAATAGCTCACTTTCCAAAGTTTCTAGAGATTAAACACACACACACACACACACACACACCAACAAAGGAAGCTTAGAGTACAAATCTTTTATATTAATAAACTACTTTTCAGTTTAAATTTGTTCTAAATTGAGAAATAGTAAAGCTCTATGAGGCACAAACTGACCTACATGTACAGAGTTTAGTTTTGCAACCAAATACAACTTATATCAAAGTTAATTTGTCATGTATTCAGTGCTATATATAGCTTTTATTCTGCTACCCTGTGATTAAGCATAGACTCCCAAACAAATTCAAATTCAATAGAAATCAGCATTCACTACATGCACTGAAGGAGATACAAGGATTAAATGAGAAATCTCTGCCTTCATGGACTTACAGTCAAATAAAGAATTAAAGGTAATACCTATATCATGATATTGCCAGTGGCCAGCCCTCCCAGTTGCCCAGCTAGTCTCAGGTCACCTTGTCTTCCAAAAGAAAAAAATCTTTCTATTCTAGTTGTGGGTAAAGCCAGTTCTAGGGGCATTCCATACACCAGAATAGCAGTATCAAGCTCAAATAGAAATAGGGCTACTAAACCATACATAAGGATCCCTGTGGGTCACATATTGAATTTGAAACCCACATATTAATGTTACTATGCCTAATAGAATTTTTATTAGTTTTGTTAAATATTCTCCAATTGGATTTTAAACTGGTTCAGGCTGCATTTGGGAGTGTTGTGGTCCACATTTGCCATGGGCGTGAAGGTAGAGGGGTGTTCTGCACACCTCTGTATGTGTCTAAAGTGGGACATTGGCCAGGAAGGGCAGCTGAGCCATGCTAAGGTCTGATGCTTAAGTAGAAGCTTCCATTAGAGGAAACAAGCTGGGAAAAAAAAAATCTAACATAGCAATTAAAAAAACTTAATTCTTAAAGATATATAAATGTGAGTTATTCTTACATCATAATAAAAGGCAATTTGGCCATCCTTTTTATTTTTATATACCAGAACCTAGCTTCCTTAAAAAAGATGGGAGAGGAGATGGGTATTCTAAAAGCCCTATCAGTTGTTAAGAATATCCTCACATTCACCACCATCTGTTATAGATGCTGCTTTAGGAAAGTATTTGAGGAAATCAATTGATTTGCCTTTCTAGCCAGCAGCTTTCAAGATCTTTGAGTAAATGGCTGATAAAGCATTGAGCTGGTTGAATATCACTCAATAAAATAGACTTTCTATCAGTCTCTTATAATAATCCTTGAGAGAGGAACATTTAGTAGGAACTTTCAAACATATATCTAGCTCTATACACACATTTGTAAATCTACTGTATCTAAGGGACTTCTTTAAATTAAGACTATAATTCTTAACAATAACCCTAAAGCTGCAGACACAAGAACATTAATGCATATTGGATGGGTTTAATAATAAAGTGTTTAGCACAATTCCTGGTACAAAGTAAGCACTACACAAATGTTAGCTATCATTGTTATTATTAATTATTGCAAATCAGTGTACTTCCTAGAGCTTGATGGGGGAACTTACTTTCTAGGAAGTCATATCCTACTAATTCCAAGCCAATCAGAAAGCTAGAGATGGTCAAGCCTGACTGAGAGACCCAATGAGAATAATGTGACATTTGGTCTGAACACAAGGAAAAAATGTCAGTGAGAAAGAATGGAAGACGGAAAAAGCTATGGTAGAGCCCTTATCCTGTCTTACAGATTATAAGTGAGCTCCAGAGAGAAAGAACTATGTGATCCTTATTAGGCAGTCAGAAAGAAAGAGACAATGAAGCTTCCTACCAGACTGAAAGAAAAGAACATAAGTGCGTGGTATAAATCTTCTACATCTTTATTACTACTTCTGGTTTAATCAGTTCACGTATAATTACCTTGTTTCTTGGTAGAATTCAGTTTTAAAGTGACATGAATGAATAAATGAGAAAAGTGTTAAGTTCTTTCTATGGGGCAAACATTATGCCAGATATCAGGGATATAATTACAAGAAGCCTGTATTCTAATAGGGAGAACAATATTCATAGCAGAGTGTTGGCTAAGGAGAGACATTTTGGTCTGAAAATTAAAGGAATAAATTAAAGGGTGAGTGGGGCCATAGAGTAGATTAACACATCCTATCATAGAAGAATGAATTTGATCATAGTTTATGGTTTCAAAACTAGACAGGGAAGGAACGTAAAGAAAGAAAATGTGAGTGGGGAAGAGGCTGTGGAGGAGTTGGTCAAAGAGGAGGGATTGAAATGAAGCAACGCAGGACTTTTCTGAAATAGTAACCAATCAAGAGAGGTAGTCACCAATCAGCAGAGCAAAGGGCCACACTTGAGAACCTAGAGGGCCACACGTAGCCTCAAGGCTGAAGGTTCCTCACCTCTGCCCTAGGGTATGGTTGTCCGCACTTTGGACGGTGAATTAGTTGGTAGGGAGGTTAGGGAGGAGATGGCTAGATGAAAGAGGAGATGGCCCAATTCTGGTAACAATAGAAAGCTGCTTCCTCAATCTAATCTTTTGGCAAATAGCTGTCTTCTTTCCTGAGACCTATTGTTCTAGCAGGACATTATAAAAAGCTAGAAGATAATGAGATGTCAATCTAAAATTTCAATATTAAGAACCTCTTAGCCATTTATTCCATCAATTCATAAAGCTAAGCCTGATATGTGCCTAATTTGTAGTGTGTCAAAAAGAGGGTGAAGCTATAGCTGTGTCATAGAAATGGCAAAATTTCGGTATCCTGATGTTTTGAAGCTGTCTGGCTTGGCCTGTGATGTACCTGTACAATTTTGCCCTTTTCTAATATGAATATTTTATTCACTGAAAAGGGGCAATAAAAGGACACTTGTGTGAGAAATTCAGAAGAAAAACCACTTCAGGACAAACACAGAAGGTTCTGAGAAGATTCAAGAAAAAAATAGACCCTCAAATAAAAGGACTTGAGGAGAAACACAAATGATTCTGAGAAGACCTGAGTAAAAGCACCTATTCAGAGGCAAAAGCACTGGCAGAGTATAAAGATGGCTGCAGTGAATTGTTCCCGAGGAGTAAATTTCTATATGAATGTTTTCAAGACTTAGAAGGATATAATTGAGTAATTCCAAATCAAGTAACTTTTGGGGGACTATGGGACAATTATATATTGACTAGTTAGGGCTGATCTGACAGAAATGTAGATCCGAGGTTTTTGCAACCTAATTTAAGCCAGTACATGTGATGAGGCCCTGCTTTGAGTCAGGACAGACATAAGAAACTGGGGTATTATAAGGTAGAAGCTCCACAGACAAGACAAAAAGCAGTAGAGAGAGGAGATAATAGTAGCTGCTTTGAGCTGAGGCCAGCTGACTAGAGACATCTCTGCATTTGATGCAGAGAGGTGATCTCATGGGAGAAAATGACTTCCAATCACTGGATCTCCAATTTAATCTGATATTGGGGAAAGGCAGAATTTTGTTTGAAAACCTGACAAGAGAAGATTCTTTGCTCTCTAGCACCATCTACAGCTTCAGAGAGGGAAAACTCCCTATAGCTCAGATAAGCCAATCAGAATAGCTTTGGCAATCCCAGGCTTAAGGGACCTACTTTTCAGTGAAAGAATATAATGCTTCCTCAGAGCCCAGCCAAAGGAACAGACTTGGAAAGCTTTGCCAGCTCCCAGGCTTAAGGTTTGCTAAAAGTTTAACATTTCTCCAGTGGCCCCAGCATTGTAGAAAGTATCTCTTTTGGAGGAGCAGAGAGCCCTAAAAAGGAGTGGTGCCACCTAACTGGAGCTACATGGCTAACTGTTCCCCAAAGATGCTACTTAGGACATCGATGCCTTAGGTCCAAAGTTATAAGATGCCCTGGAGAACATGGCTTTCCCTACAAGTTTGTCTCCCTGCTAGGTTTCTGTTATTCTGTGCCCATTCTTCCACTCAGACATCATGTTCATTGATGGGAAAGTGTGACCCAGGTTTCTGAGTGGACTGTCATGTTATAATTATTATCATTGTCCTTCTGCTAGTAAATGTTTCATGATTAATAATGTCATTGTGAATAATGTCATTGCTGTTGATTTGTTTAAATGAAGGAAACAAAGGAAGAAATGAAGGAAGAAAGGAAGGAAGAAAAGAAGGAAGGAAGAAAGAAAGGAAGGAAGAAAAAGGCAGAAGTAAAAAGAAAGAGAGAAAGGGAGGAAGGAAGAAAGAAAGAAGAAAGGAAAGAAAGAGAAAGAAGTAAAAAGAAAGAGAGAAAGGAAGGAAGGAAGGAAGAAAGGAAGGAAAGAAGGAAGGAAGGAAAGAGAAAGAAGTAAAAAGAGAGAAAGGAAGGAAGTAAGAAAGGAAGGAAGGAAGAAGGGAAGGAAGAAAAAAGAAAGAAGAAAGAAAAAAGAAAGAAAGGAAGAAAGAAAGAAGGAAGGAAAGAAAAAGGAAGGAAAAAGGTATAGGAAAGAAGAGAAAGAAAGAAGGAAAGAGAGAAAGAAAAGAGAAAGAATAGAGAAGAGAGTTGGAGATTTACTGAATATCATATGGTTAAGAGCGTGACATTGTCAAGCTACTAAACCTCCTTGAGCCAAAAGTTATTCATTGATAATGTAAAATGAAGGGAATGGACTAGATGACCTCTAATATCCTTTTTTACATTTCAATGATTCATATTAAACAAATAATGCTGTCAGATTCCATTCTGAAGGAGCAAAAATTTTATAAAATGGGTCTTGTTCATAGCTTTCCTCCTTCTGGGAGGTAGACCTTCAAAACCTTTCACCCAAGAACTTTCAATGCATTCAATGCTTCTGTTTTGGAAACACCTACAGATGACTACCATGGCTGGTCTGGCTGTCTCCAAGTCCCAGTCTAAATGGGTGTGAACACTCATGAAGAAGGAGAATGGTATGTTGATGGGAATATCCAGAGAGATAATGGGATTAAAAAGTGAGTAAGGGGAAAATTTGAACTTAATCTCAGGAAATGTTTCCCAACAATAAAATCTGTGAAGTCATAGCATGGACTCCTAAAGAAATAGTGGAATCCCCCCACCCTGCCCTCCTCACTAACTCAAAAACCAGTCTGGAAAGAACAAAAAGGATAGAATAATAGCTAACAATCAAACCTTGGCAAGAAGAGAGAACATGCAACTTCACAAAGCCTCCATTTTTGCTTTACTCCTATGGTTCTCTGAAGAGGTGTGGATGTTATTTTTGGAGCACGGATTTTGTTCAGCATTTCAGATTGAACAGTATTGAAATTGAATGGCAAAGAAAATTACAGCAGTGACTATAAGGGGAACTTGCTTTCACATGACTTTTGTTGTTATTCTACAAAGCCAAGGACGGATGGCATTAATTTTTAAACAACTCATCAAAAATATTGGGCCTTAAGATTAATCTTTTGTTTTAGTCCAGAAGAAATAATCTGAGATTTAACCATCTGACTTTAATACTAACAAGACTGTATTGTTTTTGTTTCCATATCTAATTTGGTATTTTTTTACTGGCTGGGAAATAAATGGCCAAGGCTCTAGAGTTAGGAGGCATCACACAATCAGAGCCTCAGGGCTGAAAAGGATTTCACAAGCTGTTTAGTCAAACCTGTACTGGAATCTTTCCAATCTTTCCATATCATCCCAAACAAGAGGTCACCCAGACTCTACTTACGGTGAGAGGTAGCCCATAGGGCCCAAGGAACCTTGAGATAGTACTTATCTTTAGGAAAATTTTCCTAATATTGAACTAAAAATTGTTTTTCCGAAATTTCCACCTATTATGCCTAGTTCTGCTCTTTGGAGCCAAGCAGATTTGGTCAATCATTACATCATCCTCTGGACACTTTCTACCTTAACAATGGAATGTAAAGTCCAGAACTGAACACAGAATTCCATATGTGATCTTACCAGGGCAGAGTACAATGGGACTATCTTTTCTCTATTTTTGAACCCCCAAATGTTCAAATAGATCTCTAATCTAATTGATTCAAAAGTTCCCTCCAGTGATGATAGTAAGCCATCCATGTCTGCTCATCCTGTAGGATTCATTTTCTATGACCTTCCACAGAGGTTCCGCTTGATATGCTGAAGGCCTGCCTCAATTTCTTCTGCTATCCAGAGGCTACCAGTCGAGGTCTTTATTTCTTCACTGGTCATCCCTCATTCTTCTTGCTCTTTTTGTGGGACCAGCTCAATTTCAATTTTTCTTCCTATCATTCAACTCTTCTTATTCTCCTTGGGGCGGGGGGGGGGGATACCTTCCTGTTGCCTTTTGTGAGAAATTCATTTTTAATTCTTCAGAAAAAGAATTAAACCCAGTTGTTTTTTAACTCTGTAACTTTTTTTAGAGTAAGATTATGTTACATTTTTTGGCTACCATTTCACACTATTGGCTCATATTGAGTATAAGCATTCATTAAGCACTTTTTAAAGGGCCTATTTATTTTAAGTATTTACTAAGTGCTAAGTACTATTTATAGTGTTAGGAACACAAATGCAAAAATGCTACAGCTCCTGCTCACAACAAGCTTCCTTCTAATAGGGACAGATAGTTCATATGAAGTGATGGATTGGGAATGGTATTTTCATCTGAGAAGTCAAAGGGCAGGCAACTGACACATCCTCTCCAGAAGAAATGATAGTAATGACTTGATTCCTGTTCCAAGAATAAGAGGAACAGGGGAGGAGTCACAGGGATAGCATGGCAAGCATATGGCTGGTTTAAATCATGGTAAGGGGTCTGGGGCCAGATGGAGAGACTATCACTTATCTGGACAGTATAACTTTGGGTAGGAATTCTAATGGGCACTGTGGTAGAAGCCATGGTGGCAAACCAGATCTTCTTCTCACAAACTATTATCTAGACCTTCCTCCCCCATTTTACTCTTACTCATTTGATTCTTGAAAAGAGGATAGCACTTTATGTTTATATCTGTTAAATTTCGTCTTATTAGAATTGACCTGTTACTTATGTCTGGGATCTTTCCAGATCCTAACTATCATTCAACATCCCTCTAGGCTTCATGCCATCTGTAAAATCTGATGACCATACTATCTACGTCCTTGTCAATATCACCGATTAAATTGTTAAGCTAGTGTATGCCCTGGGTCAATCCAATAGAGATATTCCTTGAAGCTGACATTGATCTATTTGTGACTACTTTATGTGTCTGTTAATTCAAGAGTCTTCCCACATTTCTCTCACTTCTTCACTATGAATTCGGAATTAAAAGGCCTAGATACAAATTCTAACCTTGGTACCTTCTCCCTGTGTAACCTTAAGCAAGTCACTTAATCTCACTTGGCCTATTTCCTCAATAGTAAAAAATGAAGGCATTAAACACAATTGCTTCTCAAGTCCAACCCAGCAATGAACCCATGATTCTATGAACTAGTCTATAAAAGGAAGGTATTAAACCATAAGACCTCCATGGTCCCATCTAGCTCTTAATCTATGATGCTATGAAATAGTTCCAGCAGCTAGGTGGTACAGCTTGGAATCAGGAAGACTAATTTTCATGAATCTGGCCTCAGATATTTACTAGCTGTGGGACCCTGAGCAAGTCAAGCGAACTGTGTTCGCCTCAGTTTTTACATTTGTAAAATGAGCTGGAGAGGGAGATGGCCAACCACTCTAGTATCTTTGTCAAGAAAACCCCGAAATTGGGTTCTGAAGAGTTAGACATGACTAAAACAGCACGACAACATGAATTAGTCCTGAAACCATATAATTTTATTCAAGTTCACCCTCCTCTCCCATTTTCCCATCTCCTTCACAAGGATAAAATGAGATACATTTTTTTTTTGCTAAAAAAAATAGACAACTATGTCATTAGAATTTCCTTTGTTCTACATCTAGTAATCCTGTTTTTAAAAAAAATGGAATGAGTTTAACTTAGTATGACTTGCTCTTGACAAAGTCATGCTGGTCTTTAATAATCACAGCTTCCCTTCCCTTCCTCAGTGTTTGCAAATCATCCATTTAAAAATATGTTCTTGAATTTTGTTAAGATCCAAAGTTAAGCTCACTGACCTACAGGCTGTAGATTCTATTCTCTTTCCTATCTTGAAAATCAGGATAACATTTGTTCTCCAGTCTTGCAACACCTTTTCATTTTTTAGTCCCATGGCAACTCTCCCATTTTTCATTTAAAAACAAAAACAAACAAACAAAAAAAAAAAAAACCTGAGGCCAGGACAGGTGAAGTGACTTGTCACGTAGCCAAGATTCAAACTAGGGTCTTCTGACTGTAAATCCAAGTGTCCTCTCCACCATATCCCATGCCTCTCATAATTGTTGCTGTTAAGTCATTTCAGTCATGTCTGACTCTTTATGACCCCATTTTGGGGGTTTCTTGGCAAAGATACTGGAGTGGTTTGCCATTTCCTTCTCCAGTTTATTTTACAGATGAGGAAACTGAGGCAAACAAGGTTGAGTGACTTGTCTAGGGTCACATAGCTGGTAATTATCTGAGGTCAGATTTGAACTTATGAAGGTAAGTCTTCACTGATTCCAAGTCCAGTGTTCTAGACACTGTGTCACCTACCTATCCTGCCTCTCATAATTAACTGATAGCTATCGGCTAAAATTCTGTAATAGTAACAGTAAGAAGAAGAATACTTGATCAATGAATAAATAGATTAATGAGGTTTTTGGTCTGAATTTCTATGAATTCAATGATAGGAAGACCCTGGTGTGAAACTTCCTTCCATCAACATAGGTGACCCTGGACAAGTCACTTTAACCCTATTACCTCCAAAAAACTAGTTGCGTGGGACCCTAAGAAGTTAAATCATTAGCTCAAGGTCACAAAGCTAGAATGAGGCAGAAGAAAAATTTGAGCCAAGGTCTTTCTAACTGCAAAAATGTATTGCTTTCTGGATGCAGAATAATAGTAGCTGAGCCTGTGAGGCTCAAATGAGATAATACATACAAAGTGTTTTGTAAACTTAAGTGATATAATACTTGCCATTAAGGGTGTCCCAAAAGAAAGCAGCGGCTTAATGGCACTATGGATGGAGCTCTGGGCTTGGAGTTAATTAGGCTTGAGTTCAAAACCAGAACATTTGCTGGCAATATGACCCTGGTTAAGTCACTTAACCTCTGTTTGCCTCAGTTTTCTCATCTGTAAAATAGGGATAAAAATAGCACCTACCTCCCAGTTTTAAGTTTCAAATAAGATAGTAATTGTAAAGCATTTTACACAATGCCTGGCACATAGGTGGCATTATATAAGTATTATTATTTTTATTATGATTATTTTAAGCTGCCTTGGTATTGAGGAAAGATAAGGGAAGATAAATCTGTGTCTTAGTAAAAGGGAGTCTGACATTTTCATAAGATTCTTACAAGGGAGATAACATTTTTCCCCCATTTAAACACCCAAGATGTAAAAAAGACTGGTAAAAATAGAATTAACAGCAAACTTGTCTCAACCTTCCCCTAGCAATGCAGCCTGGCATGACTTCAAGTAACTTCAAGATCTAGGAGTGAATTATTAGCCTCCCTCAAGTCTTTTAACTTCTTACTACCTACCTTGCATTTTTAGCACTCTATTGTCTGACTATTTTTATGACCCTTAAACATTGTGGTCAACCATTTTGAATAAGACCTAAGTTTATCAAAGATTAAAGCATAAATATTGGAATGTTAAAATAAACAATAAAGACCTAGGAAATTCAAAGAGCCTCTCTCCTCCTTCTGTGAGAAACAAATACCCTTCCACACCCCACCGAAAAGAGCCAACAATAACAAATACAAGCCTTCTAAAAGTCATATATGAATTGAACGGAAAAGCCCATTTGTTCTGTATTCAGAGTAATTGAAATATAATTGGTTTAAGATAGACTAATTTTGGCATTAATGTTTGCTTGATAGACAGCATGGAGTAGCTGGCCTAGGAGTCCAAAGACCTGGGTTCAAATCTCACCTCTGCCATAGGTGGGCTGCATAGATCCTGAGGAGATCACTCAACTTCCCAGAGAGTTCCAGCACAATTCTCTAAGATTATAAATTGTAAAGAAGATGCTACCCTGCACTGATAGATGGAGTTTCCACATCTGACATTTCCCTAAATCCATGAAATCACTGGGCTATTCCCTATTAAAAAATCTTCCTGGTAAAATATAAGTGCCTTGAGGGGAAGAGCTGTTTCATTATTTTTTGTCTTTGTACTACCAGATCCTGGAATAGCATGTAGCATATTGTAGGCCCTTAATTCTCTGTAAATTGTTCAATTGAGTTGAATCTAACTAATTCTGAATTAAATCTTGGTTTTTAGATGGAAATCCACACGTCCATCCAAGTAAGCTTTCCTGAGATCTGAAAATTCTGACTTGAGCTCTATGTAACCCTGGAGGGTTGGCGATTCTGAGTTGGGGTACAGCAAAGGCAGAGTGGTGAAGGAATTGGGGATTTCCAGAGAAAGTAGATTCAGAAAAAATCCCAAAGCTTTAACACAGGGACAGCTCAGAATTTCTGATGTGGATAGGAGAGTGGGGAAGTAGGAAGGGATAATTCTTATCCAGGAAAGTGAGTTTGACTGAGAGAAATTCTTCTTGAATGATCCAAAAAAGCTTATGTCAAGATGCAGATGGCTAGCTTTACTCCAAGACTAAGGCTTTGGACCTAGACAGGAGGAGTCTTGTGTGGGGAAAAAATAAGTTCTTTGACAGAGAGGTGTGGTCTGAACTGGGAAGCAGAGTTGGAAATAACTATAAAGGGCAAGTCTGCATTCCCAGCTGAGTTGAGTAATATAAGACCATGGAGTTGTGGTTTGGGTTTAGCTTGTCTCCTTATAATCCCTCTCATTGTAAGAATACTTGGTTAGGCTCTTCATGGCTGATCAAGTCTGTTGTGCTGTAAAGCGCTTGGTGGGGAGAGAAGGTAGCTTTTGGCTCTCTGAAGCAAGAAAGTTGCTCTCAGAAGTGGAGCTGAGTGAGCTGGGGGGCCACCACAACAAAAGGCCCAGCCCAGTGAGCTGCTTTGGATTGAAATCCTGATTCTTCAATTGACTATCTGTGTGACTGGGCAATGGGTCTCAGTTTCTTAATTTATAAAATTAGAGGGTTTAGATTAGGTGACCTCTCAGGTCTTATCCAGGTCTAAGTATATGATCCCATGACCCCTCACTATCAATCAGTCAATTGATTACCCAGCATTTATTAAATGCCAAGTATATTAAAAAATCCCTATTCATGCTGAAGTAAATATAGAATAAAACTACGCAGAATGAATACAAAATAAATGTAAGTTAAATACAATGTAGTGAGTGAAGAAAGGCATCACGAAGAATTTGGTGTTTAAACTGGACCTTGAAGCAATATGATCACCATTGTGCCCTATGTGAGTAGACTAAGGCCTTGTCAGGAAAGGCCTGTTTGGTTCATGGTCCTGGGCAGAACTAGACGAAGAGTTGGCATGGATCATCACTAGGTTAAGGTGACATGATATAATGCATAGAGATTTATTATTAACATTCATTATTTATTCATTCTCCTCAGCATCAAAAATCTAGTTTTGCTCTCCTTGATCCCCTCCTCCCATGCAAATCCTATCCGTGAATATCTTCTAAAATAGGATAATAAGGGATTGATAGAGTTTCCTAAATTAAAGAAATCACAGATCTAGTGAAGCTAGAAGTCTTCCCTCAGTGTCCAGCTATTTCTTGTCCTAAACAATGTGACTTTTCTTGCTTCTCATATGGCACCCTGGCTTGACAGACTTTAGCCCATGTAGATATCAGTGGTCTAGGATCTATGTGACTTCTAATTCAGGCCTCCAAAAAAATCTGTTTAGGACAAAAAATCTCTATTTGTCTTGTCCTAGTTGAATAGAAAGCTCAAATTTGACAAAAGGCCTTCTCCCATCAGAATTCCAAAGATTCTTCAGGCTTTCTTACTGACAAGTCCTCAAAAGTTTGAAGAAGCTGTCCAAATGTCCAAGACCTTGGAGGCCTTTTAATGCCTCAGGGAAAACACTCCTCCTATGTGCCTTTGTTAGCAATGTAGTAAAGTGACTCCTGAAGACAAAAACAAACAAATAAACAAAAGCAAACAAAACAAAATCTACCTGGGCCAGTAACAAGTTGAGACCAATAATAACACCTGTTGATCTCATTCATTGTAGTATCCAGGAAAGGAAAGGCTGACTGACTTAAGAAAGAGAGAGAGCCTTTGAAGCTGCTGTGGCTAAGTTAGAGGCATTGCCAGAAGCTCTTGCAGAAATAGTAGAACATGGGGCAGCTAGGGGTGCAGAGAGTAGAGCACCAGCCCTGGAGTCAGGAGGACCTGAGTTCAAATCTGCCCTCAGACACTTGACACATTAGCTGTGTGACCTTGGGCAAGTCACTTAACCCCAATTGCCCCACCTTCTCCCCTTCCAAAATAACAACAACAACAACAACAAAAATAAGAAATAGTAGAACATAAGCTCCTTGGGGTCAGGTACCATCTAACTACCTGAAGGATAATGACATCAAGTCCCACCAGTTATCAATCATTCAATCCATTAATGAGCATTTATTAAGTGTCAACTTTGTACTGGGCACTCCGTTAAATGCAGAGGAATCAATCGACTGCCATGTGAATGACTAGTATGAGAAATGCAAATTAAAACCACAGTGAGGTTTCACCTAACACCCATCAGACTGTCAAAGATTACAAAGGACTATAGTGATAAATATTGGAGGGAATGTGGGAAGGAAGACCAGCACACTAATGCATATTAGTAGACCTGTGAATTGGTCAAACATTATGGAAAACAATTTGGGATTGTACTAAAGAATTGTCTAAAATATGTACTATTTCATCCCGCTATATTATTACTAAACACATACCCCAAGGAAGTTAAAGATAAAGAAAAAGACCCATATGTACAGAAACATTTTTGTAAATAGCAAAAAAACACTTGAAGGAAAGTGATCTCCTTCAACTATAGAAAGATTGTACCAATTTGTGGTTTAGAAATAGAGTGGGATGTAATTGTGTAATAAATGACAAACATAAAGTCAGAGAAACTTGACAAGACTCGTATGAACTGAAGCAGAGCAAAGTAAGGAAAACCTGGAGGTTACTTGTATGATGAACTCAGTGATGTAAAAGGGAACAATAGTGAAAGACCTCAGGACATCCATGCAGTGACCAATTTCAGAGGAGTTGGTGATGAGGCGTACTTCTCCCCTATTAGTAAAGAGGTGGTAAAACAATCGATCCAGATTGAGACAAATATTTTCAGACGTGGTCATTTTGTTCATTTGTTTTGCTTGATTTCACTTATTTCAAAGATGGGTTTAGAGGGCTTAGGGAGGAAGTTTTAAAAGGCATCAATAAAATTTTTTTAAAAAAATAATTTCGTTGAAAGTTAGCATAATAAAGTGGGTAGAGTCCTGGAATTGAAACCAAAAAGACTTGTCTTTAAATCCCTCTTCAGATACTTACTAGCTCTGTGACCCTGGGCAAGTCATCTTTCTTCTCTGGGTCTCAGTTTCCTCATTTGTAAAAAAAAGGGGGGGGTTGGACTTCATGGTCTCAAAATTCCTTTTCAGCTCTAAACCTGTGATCCCATGATTTCCCTCTCGGTTTCTTCAGCATCTTCATGTCCTACGTCAGCTATTTGGGCTGACTGCTCTCTCCTCCTAGCCTGCCCCTGGAGTCTCAGCAAGAGGAAAGGGGTAAAGGGAGAGTGCAATATTTATATCCTAAATGACTTCTACATAATAGGTACTGCAACATTTAGTTGCTGAACTGAGTTGAATTGAACCAGAAATTCCATTTTCAGGAGCTCCAAGAACTCCAGCAGCTGCTCTCACATTGAGATCAGTTCAACCAGAATCACTGTATAGAGAGAACTGAGCATGCCAAGGAAATTTTTAGAATACATTGGGGCTCATTTTTGACTTATTGATTATGTGCTCTATTCTAACCATTTCTCTGTGGGCCATGGGACTGTAGTGGCAAAGAAAGAGGAAACTAAAGGGTATGGGAAGAGGCAGGCTATCTCTAGGAACATAGCATCCAAGAACTATGCATGATTCTAGCCCTTGACCCCCATTGTTTTGTGTGCAGTTGACTGAAAAAGGGAAAGTGACATCTGTGATTTAATATTGGATGGGATGCTTGACCTCACTTGGGTTTGTTTCACAGTTCATCTGGCTCAGTGTGAGGTACAAGAACAGGGAAGGCAAATTGGTAGGAGGTTGACCAGTGCCTCTGTCTTCCTATCTGCAAGATATGGGGTGTGTGTGTGTGTGTGTGTGTGTGTGTGTGTGTGTGTGTGTGTTTAAATCCTTGGAATATCTCCTAGTGTTTTAGAAAAAAAAACAAACTTCTAAGACAGAGATTCTTAACCCGGGGTCTTAGAAGTTTTGATTTAAAAATATATTCTACATTTCAATATATTTGGTTTCCTTTGCAATCCTATGTGTTTTAGTTTATACATTTTAAAACATTATTCTGAGAAGGGATCACTCTCTGAGCCCTGACTGAAAATCCTGTGGTATACCTGTAGTACCTATTATGAGGTTCATATAAGATAATATATGTCAAATACTCTAAAATATCAATAACCATCATTTGCTAATCTGTAAAATGGAAAAGTCAGACTAGATGATGAATCAAAAAGGATTTATGAAGTGCTTATGCTGTTTGAAACACTTTCTTAGGCGTTTGGGGTACAAAGACAAAATCAAAATAATCCTTGCCATCAAGGAGCTTACCTTGAAGTGGGGGAGATTTTACACACACACACACACACACACACACACACACACACACACACGCATACACACACATACACACACATGCATGCACACATACGTACACACACACACAGGGACGTGCACACACACACACACAGGGACATGCACACACATGCACATCTAGGTGGTACAGTGGATAGAGAGCTGGGTCTGGATTCAAGAAGACCTAAGTTCAAATCCAGCCTCAGACACTTACTGTCTGTGTGACCCTGGGCAAGTCACCTAACTCCTGTTGGCTTCAGTTTCCTCAACTGTAAAACAGAGATAATAACAGCACCTTGCTTACAGTACTGTAAGGATTAAATAAGATAAAATTTGTAAAGTGTTTTGCACAAAACCTGCCCACAAAGTAGGCGCTATATCAATGCTTGAAAGGCAACCAGGTGGCACAGTAGGTAGAGTACCAGGCCTGAAGTCAGGGAGACTCATCTTCCTGAGTTCAAATCTGGCTTCAGACACTTACTAGCTGTGTGATCCTGGTAAAGTCACTTAACTCTCTTTGTCTCAATTTTCTCATCTGTAAAAGCAGCTGGAGAAGGAAATGGCAAACCACTCTAGTATCTTTGTCAAGAAAACCCAAAATGGGGTCCCAAAGAGTCAGACACGACTGAAAACAACTGAAAAACACCAACATATAATGCTTGTTCCCTTCTCTTTCCCCTGCTTCTCCCTATACAAAATGGAATTCAAACCAGATACATGATAATGTTGGAGAGGAAAGCATTAGTAATTGGAGAGACTAGGAAGATCCTCCTCCAAAATGTAGCATTTGAGTTGGGTCAAGAAAGAAACCAGGTGTTCCTAAAAGTAGAGGTGGTAAGTCAAAGTACTCAGAGTACAGTGGAGAAAGCTAAATTTAGAGTCACTTTACCACTCTGGGGCTCAGTTTCCTCATCAGCAAAATGAAAACGTTGAATATCCTCCGAAGTACTTTCTGGCATTAAATCTAATATCCATCTTTCCTGAATTCAAATTTAAGTTGACTTTCTTTTCTTACTTTTCATTATGAATATCAAAAGCATTTTTAATAAAACAAAATCAATATCAACTTTAGAAGAAATACATTTGTTAATATCATCATGATTGTTTTTATACACTATCATATGATGTTTACTGGGGCATTTTTTCTTTGGGAGGATTTTTTTCTTTTACAATTTTTCTGATGAGTACAAATAACTATAAGCAAGCTGTGGAAGCTGAGCAAAGACTTTTTTGGATAAACATTCTGGGGAACTTGGCGAAAGAAGAACCCAGTTAGATCATGGAATAGTCTTCCAAGGAAAGGAGTGGATGCTTCATCTTAAAATCCACCAAGATTTAATAAAAATCAAATCCCTGGAAAATATTAGGTAAGAAATTAATCCTCCACTGGCAGTAGGAATAGAACTCTTGAGTGACTTCATCAGGCTTTTTGCCTCTATTTCTAGGTTCTTAGCTGGACCTACCCAAAGTTTTGGAGATAAATACGTAAACACTGAAAAGACATGGAGTTCTGGGGTCTGCTTCAACGTTCTCTCACGTCAGCGGCCAAAAGAGAGCTAGACAGGATGAAGGAGAAACCAGAGAGAGACTGCCATTTAGCAGACAGAGATCAGACTTCTACTTGGTCAATATTTTGGGAACACTGCAAAATGTCATGGTCCCAGATTTTATTTCTTAAAACAAAATGCTTTTAAAACAGAGCTGTTATTACAGTTGAAAGTACTCATTCTTCAGGGCACCAATTAGCCACCAGGCCTGCCAATTTGTACCAAATACCAGCATATGGCTCACTTGGACATCTTGAAAGGATGCTAGCTCAGAGAGTGTTCTGGAAAGCAATCGCCAAATGATTATTCCAATGATTGCTCACTTTGGAAAGATACCATAGGGATGCCCCGAAACAGAAAGCCATTAGGTCCTGATGGTGAGGTAGGACCTTTACTGCATTAAATCCCACTATTAGTGTATGCTCCTCTTGTATAACTGGAAATAGGAAATGGTCAAACAAACTGGCAAAATATACTATTTGGTGAAGTCCCCTGATCACACAAATCTCTGTAGAAAGAGAGGCTTGCTCTATGGCAGTCAATAGTGTTCTGATGTTATACTCCATTCACATAAGATTTCAAGTGCTATACAAATGTAGGTTGTTATTGTTATTGGACCCTCTCAACAAGCATATGAGGAAGCTCTAGTGACTTCATATGGTTTATAGAAAGCAGCATGGCTTCGTGGTTCTGTCATTTATTATTTATATCTTTGAGGAAGTCACTTCTCGAGGGCTCAGAGGATCATGAATTAAGAATTAGGGAAAGAACACTGGCTCTGGAGTCAGAGAGCCTGAGTTCAAATCAGATCTCTGATGGTTATTACCTATGTGACCATAGGTCTCTCTGGGCCTTAGTTTCCTCATCTGTAAATTGAGGAAGTTGGACTAGAGGGTCTCTAAGGTCTCCTCTAGCTCAAGATATTATGATCCATCTGCTTGGAGAGATGTGGGGGAGGGGGGAAGGTAAATCTCTCTCTCTCTCTCCCTCTCTCTCTATCTTATCTATCTATACATTGGTTTAGAAAACTCCAGGTTAGCAAACTCCCTCCATCAGGACATGTCCACACTTGGGGACCAGGGAAGTTAAGTGATTTACCCAAGATCCACACAAGTAGGAACATTCAAAGGCAGCATTTGAACCTAGGTCCTCTGATTCCAAAATCAGCGTCCTTTCCACTGTATCGTTCGTTCTTGCTTTACCCATCTGTGTAATGAAAGGTTTGTATCTCTAGGGTCCTTATCAGTTCTAAAGACAACGATCCCATGACCTTCCCAAGAACATATAGCTAATAAGTAGCAGACCTAGGTAGGTTTCGAATCCAGGTTTTCCAACTCCCTACATTGAAATGTGCTTCCCTGTGCAGCGGCTGGATTTGGGCGGTGCTTTTGGACTGGGCTGGATGGAATTTGATACTCATAATGAAAGTGGTAGTCTTGTATATTGTAGATAATCTCCTGACTACAATATTTAATGAATAATCCCTTCATCTTCCCTGTATACATTTACATTCTAGTTTTAAACTAGGAATTGTATGTGAATATTTGGTGGCATCAAAATTTCTTCTTGACACTCCAGGCTTGAGTGCTGTAGGTCCCAGTGAGCAGAGGGACTTCATCACGAGCGAGAGGAGGGAGGGAGAGATGAGACACTAATTTAGAAAGCTGTGATAATTGGACTATGGTTGAGCATCAAAGAGGATCAGCCATTTAAAAATGGCCAACCATGCTTCTTCCTCTTAATCCTTCTGAACTGGCAAGGGACCCAGTCCTCTGAAAGAGCACCAGAAAGGAAAGTTTCTTAGCTTCCTAGGTTTGTAGTATTTGCTATAATGTGAGCTTTCTAAGTTTGTCTGGTAGTATACGGCCTTCAGCTGAGTAAATCAGAAGAAAGCCTGTACAGGTGACTTATAAGGTAGAATGGAACAGTGGCGAGAGCATTGAACCAAGACAAAAGACCTGATTTTGAATCTGCTTTCAAAGCCTGATCCTCCTAGCAAGGCACTGAAGGTCTTTAAAGTTCCTCACCTGCAAAATGTGAGTAATGATATTATCTGTAGCTGCCTTGTAGGATTTTTGTGAGGAAAGTGCTTTAAAAAATATTTAAGAGCTATAGGAATTCCAATTATTAAGTTGAAACCACACACAAATAAGCAACTGGGTTCCAAGCAGCCCCGGGTAATTGATGATCTCTGTTCCAGGAAGCCCAAGGCAGGAGGCAGCTAAATCTCCTTGGTGAGGCCCACCCGGCCAAATGCCAAAGAGATTAGCAAGAGATTGCCCTGAGGCCCACAAGCTAGACTTTTGCCAGCTGCGACCACTTACACAAATGTGTCTATTTTTAAACACCAAATCCCACTGAATTATTGGCTTTGACCCTAAATGGAAAATCAACTCTGCTTTTTCTTTCTGGGTTTCCACGGAGCCTTACATGGCAAAACGAGATTTTTGGTCACATTGTTATCTTCCTTATTACAGTAAAGGCTGTGATGCTGAGGCCCTGGAATGTTCCAAGTTCCAGGATGTTCAATTCTTTGTTATTAACCCCCGATCAAGGACTGCTGGTGTTTTAAAAACTGAAACACTTATATAAAAAAAGGAAACGCTGAGTAAGGAGCCAAAATTGGAGGGAATTTCCTAGGCTGAACTGTGCGTACCAAAACTAAGCAAAATACACAACTATGTTTTCTTTCCTTATTATCAGAGTACAGACAATATGGGCACTAGAGTCTGTGCCTGTAATTCGCAATCTCCTCTAAGGGAGACAAAACCTCACAACATGCTTTGTTCTGGGACTCTCTGTTCTATAGCCAAAGACTTCAAGTGGCATTTGTTAGATCACAGTGCGCCAAAGGAACTCCTTAAAGACAAAGGCAGAGTAGAAAGAATGGGCTAGACAACCCCATGTTCCACCTACTAACCCTGGGATCTTGGGCTGCTCAACTCCCCTTTCGAAATCTCAGTTTTCTCACCTGTAAGATGGGGACAATAGTATTTTCACTGCCTACCCCTTGGAGTTGTTGTGAGCTGGCTGTTTTGTTTAGTTGAAAGTGTCTTTTCTATTTTTAAAATGTTATTTATTTAATTTTTAATTTATGAAATAACACAAGCATTTTGGAACATAGTAGTATAAAAAAGATGACTGAACATGAAACTGCAAATCTATTATGTACAACTTGCTATTCTTATCAAATATATAATTAAGTTATCATGTAAATTTCTTTTTCCCCCTTTTTCCTTTATTACCTATTTGCCTATAAGCAAAAAAGAAACCCTTTCAAATCTTGTGTGTGTGTGTATGTGTATGCATATATGGTATATATTACATATAGTATATTAGAGGGTATATATATATATATATATATTAGAGTATATATAGAGTATATAGTATATATAGCATATAGTATATTAGAGGATAGTATACTGAAATAGAATATATAGTATGCTAGAGTATATATATATATATACACACTATATATATATAATATATATATATAGAGAGAGACACATTATACAGTATACTGTAGGATAGATAGATAGATAGATAGATAGATAGATAGATAGATGGAAAGATGGTATACTATAGGACAGCTAGGTGGTATAGTACATAGAGATCCAGGCCTGAGGTCAGGAAGACTCATCTTTCTGAGTTCAAATCTAGCTTCAGATACTTAATAGCAATGAGACTGGGGCCAAGTCACTTTACCCTGTTTGCCTCAGTTTCCTCATCTGTAAAATGAGCTGAAGAAGTAATGGCAAACCACTCCTGCCAAGAAGACCCTAAATGGGACATGAGTAGTCAGACATTCAGCAACAACAAAATAGCTCCATAAAGTATCTCTTTGGGAGTTTGAATCATATAGCACTAAATCTGTAAATTGACTTTGGTAATATTGTCATTTTTGTTGTTTATTTCCTTAAGGAATATTCTGTAATTGAATGTATACTAGTATTGGATGTGTTTTGGTAAATTGACTCTCAAATATTTAATGCATTTTATAGTTATTTCAAATAAGGTTCCTCTTTCTATTATTTTATTTCATCCTAAATTTTGCTATTATTATATAGAAATGCTACTGATTTTCCTGGATTTTTTAGGCTACAACCTTACTGAGGCTGTTGTCACAATTGGTTTCCTTGCTGATTTCCTACAATTTTCTAAGGAAATCATCATGTCATCAGTTAATAAGAATAGTTTTGTCTCCCATTTACCTAACTTAATTCTTTTAATTTCTTTCTCTTAGAACTAAATTTTTAAAATGGTAGAAAAAGGTCGCTATAATGTGTGTGTGTATGTGTGTGTGTGTGTGTGTGTGTGTGTGTGTGTACTCTTGTATTGATTGGAAAAGCTTCTAGTGTTTCCCATTTCATTTAATGCTTACATTTGGTTTGTCATGTTAAAAAAAGTCTTCTTGCCTATACTTGACAGAGTTCTTAGCATAAATAAGTGCAGTTCTTTTTCAAAGGCTTTTTTGGGCGTCTATTGAGATAATCATGCAGTTTGGATAATTTTTATTTTTAATATGATTAATTATATTGTTTTCCTAATGTTGATAAGAACTTCTAGAAAAACTGAAAAGAAGTCTAGCAGAAATTAGGCTTAGACTAACATCTTATCACAATAAATTTAAAATGGATACACGGCCTAAATACTAAAGATTATTTATAAACACATACACATGTATATGCACATGTATATGTGTCTGTATATGGAACAGACTACATATATTTTATAAGTGCGTGTAGCAGGTTGAAATCTTAACCAAACAAGGAATAAAGGCAATTACAAAAGGTGAAATAGATAAGTTTAATTGCATGGAATTTAAAAGCTTTTGAACATGCAAAATTAACATATTTAGGATATGAAGGTTAGCAGTTCACTGGGACATGTTTTTTGTATCAAATATCTCTGAAAAAGTTTTGATATCTAAGATATATAGAAAACTAACAGAATTATATAATACTAAAAGTCATTCTCTAGTAGATGTTTTCAGAAAAAGAATTTCACACTATTAACCATATGAAAGGATGCTCCAAATTACTAATGGTAAAATGAATTTAAATCAAAAGAAATTTGGGGTCTTGCCTTACACCATCAAATTGGCAATGATGACAAAAGATGGGAATTGTTAATGTTGGAGTGATGATGAAAAAGATAGGCATACTGATGCATTGTTGGTAGAACTTTCAATTGCTGCAGCCATTCTGGAAAACAATTTGGAATTCTGAAAATCAAATTACTAAAATGCCCATCAATTGGAGAATAGCTAGAAGCATGGTATACGTGAATGTAATTGACTATTATTGTGCTGTAAGAAATGACAAGCTTGATGAATACGTAAAAGCATAGAACAACTTAAAAGAACTGATACAAAGTAAAATAAGGAGGAAAATGATATACACAATTACAAAAATAAAAGTGGAAAAGACAATGATTACAAAACAATCAAAAATTAATGTTTTGAAATTGTTTAAATGAGAATGGTCCGTAAGAAGATGCATGAAATGACCTCCTTCCCTCCCTCCCCTCTGCTTCTTTGCAGAGGTTGGTATCTACAGGTGTGAGATGTTGCACATAATGTAATATTTTTTCCAATATGTTGATCGATTATCCTGATTTTTTTTTCCCTTTTATTACTCTATCTTTAAAAAAAAGCGAGTTGTAAGGAATGGTTTCCTGGACAGGGGAAAGGGAGGGAAGGTACAGGTGAAGATGTAGGTGATATGAAAAGAAACAAAACAATAAAAATCAATCTTTAAAAATTACAATTATAAGGCAAATATGAGTAACAGCACGGAACAATGGATAGACAGCTGGCCTCAGATCCAGGAAGACATGGGTTCAAGTCTCCCCTCCGACATATACTTGCTTTCCAGTTCTGGGCAAAAGCCCCTTAACCTCCCAGTACTCCAGCCAAATCTCTGCTACTAAAAATATGGAAAAGATGCCAACCTGAATAGGCAGAGGGATTTCCCTCACCCACGAATTCCCTGAAATTCCAGTGAAATCATACGTACAGTCACTCTAAGGCAATATGAGGACCAGGCAGTGGTGGTGGGGTACAGATATGAGTATTGAGGGACAGCAAAATAAAAACCTCAAGAGTGAGGGGTAGGATTGATCATAGAAGTCTCCTTGGGAAGCATGAGGGTCCATCCTGTTAGATAAGCTAAGCACCATGAGACATATGGGCTGGTGGAGTTGCTTAGCACAAGGAATTCCTATTGTGAGCGCAGCTAGAACAACGCCGTAATAGTATTAGGCAAATACGGATGTGCAATAACAGGGGTGAGTTGCCTTCTTTCTAGAGGGGCAACAGCCCCTAGGTAACTGCCCCCAGGATTCCATTGTTGAGGCAAGGATCCAACCACCCCCTCTTAAGTAGGACTGCACCTTTGGTCAAGGCACTGATAGGTGGTGTAGTTGATAGAGTGCCGGGCTTGGACTCAGGAAGACTCACCTTCCTAAGTTCAAATCTGGTGACCTTGGGCAAATCACTTAACCTTGTTTACTTCAGTTTCCTCATCTATAAATGAGCTAGAGAAGGAAATGGCAAAACCACTCCAGCATCTTTGCCAAGAAAACCCCCAATGGGATCACAAAGGGCCAGACATGGGTGAAAAGGCTGAAGAACTAGTCTTTGAATTAACAATATCTCTTACACGACTGAAACAACTGAATGATAACAACCTATGGTCAGACCGTCTTCACTTATTTTTGTTCCTGGCTAAAATACTTGCAAGTATTCTGCTTGTTGAGGAAATGATGTTGGCGGTGTCTTCTGGGTTCTGTGCTCTGGTACTCCTTGCACACCAGGGTCCATTTCCAAAAATTTATTCTTCTTCTGTTACCTCAACTTAACCCCACAGAAAGCAATCTGGTGTAGCAGGAAGAGTTCTGTATTTGAAACCAGAAGACCTGTGTTCAAATCCCAGTCATTCTATTCACTACTACATTTAGGACTTTGGTAAACTTACTAAACTTGCCAGGGTATCAGTTTCCTCACCTATAAAATGAGGGGTTAGGGCAAGAATATCCTTAAGGTCCTATTCTGTTCTAAATATGTGACAAGAATAGGAGGTAAGAGGAGAGAGTAAGTTAAACCTCTCCCTAGGTGCTCATACATGAGTTATATAAAATAATGATGTGAGAAGCCATAGAGCAGCAGGTCCCAAGGGCATGGGGCCCCTGGGACATGGTGTTGGAAAGGCCATCACTATCTCCTTGGATCTCTCCATGAGAGATTCCATAGTAAGCAGTGTTCCTGGTACAAAAAGATTGCTGGCATCTATTTGGAATACATTGATTTCCTCAGTGTCTGCACTCCCAGTGAGTAATGAAATACCATTGGTCTTCTTTGAAAATGAAGGGTGAACAATAACAGTCCCTTCACACCTTATTGACTTAAAGTTGCCAAAGAAGTGCATGAGCTGCTGTTCAGCCTGGTCACAGACCTTTTTAACTTGAATAAGGCTGTGGCAGACACAGGGTCAAGTGCCCATCTGCTACTGGGATGGGACCACTTCTTACTAATCATTGGGGGCAATTAACAGGTCCAGAAAAAGAAAGCCTTCCTGGGGGAAAATGACATGGTCCAACTTGTGATCTGTGTCATGGCAAACCAGAGTTCAAGGAATACTCGAGTCTGTCACACAAAGCAGGAGTCATAGAAGAATGTGTAACAGTGAGCCAACGCAGGACAAAGTGTGCATGGAGTACAACAGAGGGGAAAAAATCCTTTTAATGAAGCAGAACCAGACACTGACAAGTACTGGCTTGTACCTATCCAAGAGAGTCTCATTTATGTCCGGGGCATGCTGGGCACACCTCTTCGGGACAACTTTCCAAATTCTACTCATCTTTCAAGGCTTAGCTCCTTTATGAAGCCCTCTCTGACAACTCTAGCCTGATCTCCCCTTCCTCTTAGTCCCCATAGGACTGAGCTGTCCATTTATTTGGTAACTTACCATCTGCTTCTTTCTGTTCTTGTAGGAGTGAGCCAAAACCTAAGGCAAGATTAATAAGTGCATCTTTGCAATTCACAAAAAGGTTTCCAATAAAAAGTGGGAGTATAATCCGGAGAGTGACCTAATGAGAGGGCATACTACAATTATCTTTTCTATATCATGACTTTCTCCATCGTAATTTCAATATATTATAGGTCAGCATAAGAAATTAAATGGGAATTTTGGGGGAATATTGTGGAAGCCATAGACAACATATGAAGGCCAGTAGATGACAGAAAAAGTTCAGAAACTCAGAATGCATAAAATATATGTATATTATTACATAATATCAGCCCCAATTATACAATAATTACAGTATCAAATACCCATAAAAGAAAGAGAAAAAAAATTCAGACTTCTTCTCTGGTACAGGCCAAAAAATTTTATGTGGATTGCAAAGGCAGCACATCCCTAACCCCTGCGATGTGGAAGGTATAACTGCATACCAATATAGACATTTTAGGAAAATAGAATCTCTAAAAAATGAACATTCAATTAAGTTCTTAACCGTACTTCTTAGGTATCCTTTTATGGAGCTACCTGATCTCTTCAAACAAAGCATAAATCTCTTGAGGACAAAGAATATTTTTTTTATTCCTATATCTCTCATTAAGGCACAGAATAAGGGCTCTTTCCCAGAAATTTGCTCCAGGGCCAAGAATTTGAACTCATACTCATGATTCACAATATCTCTGGGCTCCTGCCTTCCCTCTTGCTGACCCCATAGACCCACTTTACAAATTGTTTTCAAAGGTCATTAGATCGTATAAATTCTATTCAGCCCACAAACTTGCTATATTTACAGGCATTGTTCCTTCCCGCTCCTACTTACCACCACCTCCTTCTAGTGTTTTCCATCTCACTAGGCTAAAAGGAAGACAAGTACCTACCTGCAGTATAAATAACCACACTCACTCTCCATTTCCTGCAGAAAACAAACAAACAAGAAAAATTCCTATTCATCCTTCAGAGTCCAACCCAAATATTCCTCTGTGCAAAGCCTTCCCTGCTCGCCCCTGCCAGAAATGCTCCCTCTTGCTCTGAACTTCCATAGCGTTTTGTCCCTCTCATGCATTTTCACATTCTACCTTGTTTTATAGTTATTTGTGTATATCTTAAACTTCCCTATTAAATTATAATCTCTGTGACATTAGGGACCATCTTATATTTTTAAATTCTTCACCATGTACCTCATTATAAAATGTGGATTGATATTATTCACCTTTCAAAAATAGTAAGTGTTCAATAAATGTTTTGTTAAATGAATGAATGTATCAGATTGTTGCTTGATTCTCATTAATCCCTCCCTGCTGTGTGAGCAGTTGCTTATTCTCGTGACTGTCATAACTTTTATCTTCCCCTTTAAGCTCCATTCCATGACATTCCTCTTTCCCAGATCTTTCTTTTTCCCTTGTATTTATATACTTAAAATTTTTTATTTTATTCTGAATTTAGCAACTATCAACTAAAACCAGCACTTCCATATGCACAATAGAATAGAAACGGAGGGGTGTACAGGAAACTACAAATCTCTGTTATACATAGCTTTCTTTTCTTTTTAAGAAATTCAACATGTAACTTTCAAAGCTGTCCTGCATGTTTGTGATGCCCTGTGGCTTTTATTTTGTACTCTTCCATACATTTCTAAAACATGCTTCATTATGCAATTCCCCCTCTTTTTTCCTTTTCTTTTCCTTTATTTTTTTGGGGGTAGGGGCAACTATATTCCTAGCTTCCACCTCCCTCCTCACTCCCCACGTTCAAAAAAGAAAACTTTTGTAATAAATATGCATGTTGTTGTTCAGTTGTTTCAGTATTGTCTGACTCTTCATGACCCCATTCAGAGTGTTCTTGGCAAAGACACTGGTTTGCTATTCCCTTTTCCAGCTCATTTTACAGTTGAGGAAACTGAGGGAAACAGGATTAAGTGACTTGCCTGGGGTCACACAATTAGTAAGTGTCTGAAGCTGGATTTGAACTCATGTCTTCCTGACTCCAAACCTGAAGCTTGAGCCATTGCGCCACCTAGTGCCACATAAATATGCATAGTCAAGCAAAACTCCCCAGATTTTCCTACATTTGGGTTCTTTTTTGCTCAGATTTGTAGTATGTTCAGGGAGATAACTTTAAGGAGTTCCCTTGGAAAAGCACTTACCTCTATCAATTAACTTGAAATAATACCAGTCTGATATGTATACCTAGGGATAAAATGCACACACACACACACACACAGCTCTGGTGACCACACATATCTAGACGTCACCAATACTCTCCATGAATGTGTGTGTGTGTGTGTGTGTGTGTGTGTGTGTGTATACTTACTAAGTCACTTAATAAGCCTTGCTTGTATGTATGTATACAAACATCTATATTATATAATAAATACTATGTACACACATACATGGGTGTATATGTATATGTATGCATATATATGTACACAGTCAATATAGACATATACATATATATTCACTCCTACACACATGTATTTATATTATATTACATGAAATATTATATAATGTGTGTATACATATAAACACACACAAGTAGTGCTTATACACGTGCGCGCGCGCACACACACACACACACAAGGTATATTAAGTGACTCCATTAATTTAATTGTTCTAGAGACCTTGGAATTTCCAGATGTCAATGATTTTATTTTTTCAGCATTTGTAATTCAGCATTTGTAATACATTTTGGCATATAAAACAGCATGGTTTCTGTATTTAATTTTGCAGTTTAGCTTTGCCTGAGGGTTTGAGATTTTGTTTTTTGTTTTATTTTGTTTTGTTTTGATAAGGTACTGGGGTGAGTGAGTTTAGGAGTGAGCAGGGCCATTACTAAAAACTGGTGAATGGTATAAGTTCATTTGGGGGAAGATGAAGGGAACAGAAGAGCGGCCAGTTCCCCAGAAAATCTGGCCTGTGCTGGATTCATGATCCAGTTAAAGACCTCCTTCCTGCTACTTCTCCCCTCCAACACATACATATCTGTAGTAGGAGGCAGTGTGGGAGAAGGAACAAGAATTATAAGCACACCCTGAGAAAAGAGCAAAGCTATTATAGGACCATCATGGTAGTGGACTGAGGTCAGGACAGAATGTGAGGCTGGTTGAACTTCAGTACAGAGGCAGTGACAGAGAGACCATCAGGAAAGCACACCATCAGTATGTTGATACCTTGGAACAAAATAAAGTCACCCTGCCCTAGCTACAGTCCTGACAATAAGAACTGGATGCAAATAAAAAGAATTAAAGTAGTCTGGGGAAAGAAAAGAGAATTCCATAGTTAGTTCTGCCTGGCTAAATAGAGAAATCATTATTTGTATTTTTTAATTAACCTCAGAAACAAAAAGAGCACAAATAAACTCTCATGTGCACTGTTTTAACTGCTACATATCATTTGAAACACTTTAAAAAATTTATCATATCATATCATATCATATCATGTCACATCATATCTCAATTTTTGTCTACCTGGCTCCCTGCACATTTATCCTCTTACATATTTTGTCTGAGTTATTTGACCAAAGTTATATTTCTTTCTCATATCAAATAAAGACCTCAACCTACACTATCTTTCTAGTTAAAAAAAAGTAATTGTTCATTCATGTTGTATGAACTGAGTAGGAAGGTTTTCTAGTGCCTCACCAAAGGTCCCTTTGGTAGACCTTCAAGCATTTAAATAACTGTCTCTTTTCCTCTGCCTCAGAAATGTGAATTTCCGCGGGATGTAGAAAATTCAAGAAATTAATTCACATTTTGCTCATCTTTTGCATCGTCTGTATAAATGCATGTGTATATATGTGTGTATATATTTGTGTTATAAGTACATATACGTACACATATAAATATATATAAACAAACACATGTATTTATATATGCATAGAGTTCATTTTCTATGAAATTTCGTGGTTTACAAACTGCTTTATATACGTTATATATCAGAAATACTGATGTGGGGAATCTTTCCACTTATGCTGATCACAAATCCTCTATTTCTTGCTGAAGTATTTGTCTATGTCTGTGGCTAAGTAGCCAACCTGTTAAACAGTTATTCCAGACTTAGTGATGCTGGTCCTCAGTCCACAGATAGGTATTTGATCACTTTCTAGGTCCAGGTAGGACTTGTCAGGGGCAATGAGGTGGCACAGTTGATAGAGTGCTGGCCTAGAGTTAGGAAGACCTGAGTTCAAATCCAGCTTCAGACACTTATAAGCTGTGTGAGCAAGTCACTTAACCCTGTTTGCCTCAGTTTCCTCATCTGTAAAAACAAGATGGAGAAGGAAGAGTGGAACCTGACTGAAATAATTGAACAACAACAAAAGGATATATCAGAGAGAATAATGCAAAGAAAGGCAAGAGGATATGAAGGAGCACGTCCAGGGATGTGATTCCAAGACCATAAAGTTCACGGAGGGGAATGGTTATGAGATAAGGTTGGAAAGTAAAATTGTTCTAGATTGTAAAGGTCCTTGAATGCCACAAAAAAGGATTTTTGTTTGTAAGGCAGCTAGGTAACACAGCGGATAGAGTACCGGGCCTGGAGTCAGAAAGGCCTGAGTTCAAACGTAGCCTCAGATGCCGACTAGCTCTGTTATCCTGGGTAAGAGTCTTAAACTCTGTCTCAGTTTCCCCATTGTGCTAGGGGGTTGAAATAGACTAAAAAAATCCTTTCATCCCTCACGGAATTTACATTCCACTGGAGACAAACACCATAGGTATAGGCAAATATAGGTATATTTGTATATACATATATAAATGTATTACCTAACATTTATATTGTGTTTACTATGTGCCAAGCACTGTGCTAAGCTTTTTACAATTATTATCTTATATGATCTTCATAACAACTATGGGAGGAAGGTGCCATTATTATCCTTATTTTACAATTGAAGAAATTGAAACAGACGGAAGTTAAGTGATTTGTCCAGAATGACACAACTAGTAAGTGTCTGAGGTCAAATTTGAACTCAGGTCTTTATCCACTACACTGTTTCTGTTCTTGTTGGGTAGTTTTCAGTCATGACTGTAGCTACACCATATTTGAATTGTTTCTTTTTGGCTGCTTGCAATACTTTCTCCTTGATCTGTGAACTCCGCAATTTGGCTATGATGTTCCTGGGAGTTTTCATTTTGGGATCTCCTTCAAGCGGTGATTTGTAGATTCTTTCAATTTTTATTTTTGTTCTCAGGTTCTAATATATCAAGGCAATTTTCTTTGATAATTTCTTAAAAGACATTGTCCAAGCCTTTTTTTTTAATCTTGGCTTTCAGGTAGTCCAATAATTTTTATATCATCTGTCCTGGATCTATTTTTGTAACAACAATGTTACTTGCAGGTACTGTGGCTGTGTAAGGCCAATGACACCAGTACACAGGAGGGCTGCTAGCACAGGTTCTTTGATCTGCTTTTTGAAGGAAAGCAACTTTAAGGGGTTTATAATATCACTTTAATTAAACAAACATTTGTCATTCACTTAGTTCAGGGGAAAAAGTCAGCACTCTGAACTTCAGAGAAAACAAAAACAGAAATTAAAAGCAGAAATTATATAAACAAAGCAAATAACACAAATCAACAGACAGGCTTCTGTCTGACCATAGAAATACATACATAGTTATCAGAGAGAGAAGCACCAACATCTGGGTGCTCCAACCAGGGCGGGGGCGGGGGGGTGGTCCTTAATGGCATATGCAGAGTCTCCACATGATACTCTTCCAATGAGTGAGCCTCAAGGAAAATGCTAACCTCAGCATATATATACACTTCTTCAGGGAGAGAGGGCAACACAACCATGCGACTCAAATCCATGTGACCTAGGCCTCCCCACAACTTAAGCAGGTCATCAAAGATTGCTGATTCACTCTAAGACTCTTGATTGAAACAAAGGCAAGACTCAAAAGCACTTGATTGCCTTAGTGCTAAGAAGCACTCCAAAACAAAAACAACAAAAATTCCCACCCTGCTTGCCCTTACAATTTTCTAAATCAATTTTTTTTTTCCAATGAGAAAGTTCACATTTTCTTCATTTATAGTATTTTGATGTCTGAGAGTCATTAATTTCCACTTGTTCAAATCTAATTTTTAAGGAATTATTTTCTTCAGTGAGCTTTTGTACTTCCTTTTTCATTTGGCCAATTCTATTTTTTAGGGAGTTATTTTCTTCAGTAAATTTTTGCCTAACTTTTCCTATGCTATTGACCATTTTTTCATGATTCTCTTGCATTATTCTCATTTCTTTTCCACAATTTCTCTTCCACTTCACTAATTTGTTTTTTAAAATCCCTTTTAAGCTCTTCCAGAAGTTCTTTTTGGACCTGACACCAAATTACATTTTTCTTTGAGGCTTCACATGTAGCTACTTTGACACTATTGTCCTCTCCTAAGTTTATGCCCTGAGCCTCCTTATAACTATAGTAACTTTCTATAAGGCTCTTTTTTTTTTTTGTATTTTTACTCATTTTTTCTTCCCTTTTCTGGTGACTTAGTATTTTTGTGTGAGAGTGGGGCTCTGGTTCTAAAGCTTTTTGTGCTGGGGCTCTGGGTCTTACTGCTGGCTTAGCTGCTTGCTCTCTGGAGGTGAAGCTTCCCTTCTGGGTTGTACTAGGGAAATGGGGCCTCCTTGTTGGCCTTCCCTGGGCATGGGGTTAAGCTTCTGGCCTGATCCAGGGGGTGGGATCTTGCTATGGTAACCAAGTCTTTCTTGTGGCTGGCCCTGGAGGAGGGATCTTATTGCTGGTCTACCCCAGGGATGGGCCCCTGTTTCTGGCTTGCTATGGAAATAGAGTCTCTCTGCTGGCAGGCCCCATGGGTGGGGTTTTGCTGTTGGCCAGGCCTGTGGCAGGGCTTTGCCACTGGTCAGCAATGGGGTCAAGACTTCACTGGTGGCTTGTGCTGAGGGTGGGATCACTGGGGTGGGGCCTTACTGCCTTACACAGATTGTTCTCTTGCCTAGGGGGCTGCTGATTTGCGGGAGGGCAGGGCCTCACTGATGGATTGCCCCAAGCTTGGAGCCTTCTGCAGTGAGGCTGGCTTCTACTGCTGCTCTTGGACTTTGCTCCCCTCCCACCCCAGTGAGACAGACCTTTCCTGTCAAGCTGCTTCCCTGCTCCTAGATCAATTCTGAGGCAGTTTTCCAGTTGCTTGGAGGGGAATCTGGGAAGATTTCAGAAGGTTCCTTTCTCACTCCACCATCTTGGCACGATAAGTCAAAAAATATTATTTTCAAAATGTCTTTCCAGAGTTGAAAATAAATCATATCAATATTTTCATTTTAGAATCTGAGGGGGCTATTATTTTTAAACCATTTTATGTATTTTTGCAGGTTAAATTATTGAATTAAATGAAATTGACTTGAAATTGTCGGTTGTAAATCCTAAGGTTTACAAAAGTTAGAAATTAATTACTGTTTAAATTAAAGAAAATTTTAAGTTGAAAGCCAGCACTTCCTTCCTAGTCTAGGAGCAAGGCAGCTGGGCCAAGGGGGTCAGCATTCTGTGTTGCTGAATCCTGTGTATCCTAAATGGGTTGATTTCACTCTCTCTGGCTCCCAGCTGAGTTCCCCTGCACCTGTCAAACCTCGGGTCTGCCTAGTGTCTTTCAGAATTCTTTATCATGCTCCAGGGGGGAATACCAACAGCTTGACTTTTTCTAAAGATAAAGGAGTATGGGTTTGGGGCGGGGGTGGGGGAAGCCGGGGGTGGGGGCAGAGGGTACAGAGAGGGCACATGAGTGCTTGTGTGTCTGAAACTTCCTAGAAATCAGGGCTGTTTTCTCTTGCCAGGCATCACAGATAACCTTCCTGTACAGGACAGTCATTTCAATCAAAACTCGTAGCTTAACAAGTAGGGAACAGAAGGTCATTCTCTAAGACAGGATGCTGGTAGGACATGCACTGAATGGGCCAAGCTGGGCGAGAGACGCCATCCCTGTCCAGAATGCAGGCCAGATCCCCCCGGGAAATTATTCTCGAGCCTGCACTATATGATAAACAGGCAAGCAAAGCATTTTCTAAGCAACTACAATAACAATGCTTCAAATTCCAGAAAAGCCTCAAACAATGATTGCACATTCCTGATTGAGGGGCTGCTTATTTGTGCACCAGTGAGGTGCTTTGGAGGGGAATAAGTGTCCCCCCTCAATTGGGGCTGCAGGCTGGAGCAGGGGAAAAGCTAGTTTCAAGGACCGTCAGGTGGCCAGAGCTGAATTCCCCAGGAACGGTTTCCTTCTTGGCCACCACATCCCAGTACTGACTATGGACATTCCTGGTCACGGGGCTGGCGTGCCCCGTTGGACGGCTGCCATTCCAGATAACCATCTCAGGCAGATGGCCAAGTTGGAAAACTTCTGGGAGTCATGCCTTTGTAAACATAACCTGGTCCACATTAGGAGGTCAAGCAAAAGGAGAGGCTTCTCTGGTATGAGTTAGACTAAGGGAGAAACATGTGTGTGCCATGGAAACAGGCCTGGATTTGGGGTCAGAGGTCCCAGGTTTGAATACTGGCTCTTCTCCTTCCTATATGTCTGACCTTGGGCAAGTCACTTAATTCTCTGGGTCTCAGTTTCTTCATATGTAAAATGAAAGGGCTGGACCAGATGGACTCTAAGTCCCTTCTTGCTCTAAATCTTTAATCCCTGTAATTTTATGCAGAATTAAAGGATTTCTGACTTTAATCCAATCAAGAGAGTCAGAGTAGTAAAATGGAAAGAGATCTGCATTAGGAGTCAGGAGTCCTGGGTTCATATCCCAGCTCTGGGTAACCTTGGGCAAATCACCACCCTGGGCTTGGATTAGAAGCCTCTGAGGTCCATTCCAGCTTTAAATGTGAAGGAGAGAATGAATGTCAGCTCTCTCTGTCTTGAGACTGAGGGTCACATCTGTAAATCAAATCCCATGCAAGCCCTATAGCAGTACTTAGAATTTGTCTTGTAAGCCGCCGGCAGACTTATATATGTCATCGTTACAAAAGGGTTTTTAGCTTCTGTTGATGATTGTTTTGGCTATTTGTGTAGCCACCGATTCATAGTCACTACACATCAATCAATCAGTTAGTAAGCATTTATTCAGCACTAACAAGATGCTAGTCACTGTGCTGGGCAATGCGGATGCTGAGGGAGCTGGAGGAAATACATAGATACACAGATAGGGTGATTTTGAGGGGAAGACACTGGCCTCCAGGAAAGGCACAGGAGCTGAGCCTTGAAAGAAAGCGGGCATATTGAGACTGAGATTAGTACAATGCTCCTTACAGGCCCAGAGGACACCCAGGGCAAAAGCGAAAAGGTGGGAGATGAAGTCTCCCGTATGAGGAGCAGCAAATAGGCCAAGTGTGTATAGAGAGGGAATAAAAGGTAATAGGGAGGGAAAGACAAATTGGGGCCAGGCTATTAGGAACTTTAAATGCTAAGCTGAGGCAATTCTATTAGATCCTAGAGCAGGGGTGGGAAACCTGTGACCTTGAGGCCATATGTGGCCTTCTAGCTCCTTGGGTGCATCCTTTTGACTGAATCCAAGCTTCACAGAACAAATCCCTTGGAATTTGTTCTGTGAAGTTTGGATTCAGTTAAAAGGAAGATTTGTTCTGTGAAGTTTAGATTCAGTCAAAGAACTGCACTTGAGGACCTAGAGAGCCACATGCGGCCTCGAGGCTTCAGGTTCCCCACTCCTGTCCTAGAGGCAATAGGGAGACAGGCCGCAAATGCAGGGCACTGAGGGAGACAGGGGTTAATAATACCTCATCCCTGCCCTGAAAGAGATTAGGTTCCAGAGGGAGAGATAAGAGAGAAACAAATAGCTACAGTACAAAGAGGAATATGATGAGGGAATAGAAAAAGAATAAAGTGCATGGTGAGGGCCAACGGTTATTTCCAGCTGAACCCAGAGAGGTTTCAAGGTGCCTGTGAAAAATCTCATTGTATCTGTGCAGTCTCCCCAAAAGACGAAGGTGTAACCCAACACAATTGAAGTGACCAAGGCATTCCCAGTAACCGCTTGAGTCAGTCTGGCTCAGTGTCACAGGCTGGGCCCAGAGATAAAGCTCTTTTGTGTGATGTAGAAGAATGGAACATAAGTCAATGTGGCATGACGGTTCTAAGATTAGAAATGGGAGGTGAGGTCCATTAGTGGGATCAGGACTCACTCAAGAACTGGAGGCTTTGGTTCTGGCTCTCCCCCTGCTGACTCTGTGACCTTGGAAAAAAAACCCAAACTCTCTGTGCCTTGGTTTCCCCATCTGTAAACAGAAAATCATAACTATTTCATAGAGATGTGAGAATACATGGAAAATTATCCAAAGCTCTTTTAAATCCTCTGTAGAAACCCTCTGATATGCTAGAAGCCACAGCTGCAGGGTTTTGGGGATAGTGGAGAAGGGAGAAGAAGGGATGGCAGCTAAGGTTGTGAGATGGAAGGCAGTGTGACTAAAACATCACCGTCTGAAAATGAACCCAGGACTGACTCTGCGCTGGGCACTATTCAGTGTGCAGCAGTCCTGTCCTGGCCCTGCTCTGTGTGGGGCTCCTTGGTGTGGGATCCACTGCTTCTGAATTCAGAAAACATGTTGTTGCCTAGCCTCCAGATTTGGGATCTCATGGATTTCTGGCTTGAACATGTTGTCATTCAAACATTTTTCAGTTGTGTCTGACTCATGGTGATCCCATTTGGCAAAGATACTGGAATGGTTTGCCATTTCCTTCTCCAGCTCATTTAACAAATGAAGAAACTGAGGGTAACACGGCTAGTAAGTCTTTGAGGCTGGATTTGAACTCAGGTCTTCCTTACTCTAGGCCCAGAGCTCTAGCCACTCCACCACCTAGCTGCCCCAGCTTGAACATATTGACATTTGATTTCTAAATAGGGTATTGTGCTTATACCTCACACAAATATATGCATATATATATATATATATATATATATATATAATATGTATTTGTATATATATAAATATGAATACATATACACATATTTCTGCATGTGCATATATACATGTATATTACATACTAAGTAATGTGGTCCTATCCATGGAAGCCAATAAAAAATTAATTAACCAGTGTAGTGTCAGAGGATATCTTCCCAACTTACAGGGGCCGGTCCCCCAAGGAATGGCTAATGCAGCTAGGTGGTATAGCGGCTCAAGCACTGAGCCTGGTTAGGAAGACCTGGGTACAGATCCACCCTCAAAAATGTTCTACCTGTGTGGCCCTAAGCGAGTCACTTAATCTTTGTCTCTCTCAGTTTGCACAACTGTAAAATAGGGAGATAGGGCAGTGAGGTGGCACAGGGGATAGAGTGTCAGCCTTGAAGTCAGGAAGACCTGAGTTCAAATCCAGCCTCAGAAACTTACTAGCTGTGTGACCCTGGGCAAGTCATTGAACCCTTTTTGCCTCAGTTTCCTCATCTGTAAAATGAACTAGAGAAGGAAATGGCAAACCACTCTAGTATCTCTGCCAAGAAAACCACCCAAAAGGTCATTGTCTGTCTGACACAATTGAAAATGACTCAACAAAATGATAACATTTGTAAAAAGATAATATTTGTAAAATTGCACAACGCCTAACATAGAATAGACATTTAATAAATGCTTTTTTCTTTCCCCTTGTCTTCCCCTTCCAGGTTCAAGGTCCTCCAAAGGCATTCCCTAAAATTATAGCCTACAAGCTCTTACTGCTGTTTACTTTTATTGGTTAGCCAGAGACACAATTAGTTCAGAGCAAAGGCATTTAATTAAAGGGCATAGTAAGAAGCGTGACAACAAAACATTTCCCTCAAAAAATCTTAGGGCAAACTCTCCTACAAACATATACCTCATCAGTGGGAAGAGAGGACCCATGTAATAAACTCATCTGGAGGAACACACACATGTGGGGAATTATGTTGTTCAGTCGGTTGTGTCCGACTCTTTATGACCCCATTTGAGGTTTGTTTGGCAAAGATTTTAGAGTGGTTTGCCATTTCCTTCTCCAGATCATTTTACAGACAAGGAAACTGAGGCAAACGGGGTTGGGTAAATTGCCCAAGGTGATACATCTAGTAAATGTCTGAGCTAGATTTGAACTTAGGTCTTTCTGACCCTAGGCCTAGCATGGTATATAATGAGCCACTTAGCTGCCTATGTGGGGAGTACATATGGCCAATATCCCCATGTGGAGGGATAGCTTATAGCTCCGAGACTAAAGGGTTAGAGAAAGTCTTCTGGGTCTAACATGACACAGCTTCCACTGGACCTGTGTTCCTCTGGTCTGGAGATGCTGGTCCTCTGGATGCACAGTCTCCACCAAACACTGCTCTGCTGGACGCTGCTCCATGGGAGTCTCCAATAAATCCTGCCCAGTTATGGTCTCAGCTACCTCCAGTAGAAATCCTTTGCTATCTCTTCCAAAGGGAAGAGTGGGTGCTGCCATACTGTTTTTTCCCCTTTAAACTTAAAACATATAAGCTTTTACCAACCTTTTCAGAAAAGGCTGAAACTCTAGCATAGGAACCAGTGAAAAGTTTCCCCGCTGTGTCTCCTATCTTATTCCTTTAGAAAAAATGTTCTTAACCTTTTTTGTGTCATGGGCCCCTTTGGCAGTCTTAATGAAACCTTTGCACCCCTTCTCAGAATACGGTTTTGTTGCCTACATTCATGACTGGAAGAAACGTTAAATTTCAGTTAGCGTTTAGTGAAAACGAAGATGTAATTTTTTCCCTTTATATGATCATAAACTCTCTGAAATATACACGCAGACCCCAAGAACCTCTCTGCCCTAGAGACTTGGCTCTTAAAGCCTCCCCTAGCAGGAAATTATCAGCCTTGGATGCCAAGCTCTCTAGTACAAAGAACAGAGTCCTCTCAAATGGCTAATGCTCTTAAGCTGTCTTTTCTTTGGACTCTTATTCCTTGTCCAGGGCTTGCATCCCTGTCAGGGACCTCACCCTAGCTTATGCTGAGCCCTCCATATAACTTCCAACTTTAATTTCTGAAAGCTAGACTATAAACTATAGTGTTTTTGTTCAGTCATTCCAGTCATTTCTGACTCTTCATGACCCCATTTGGGGTTTTTGTGGCAAAGACACTGGAGAGGTTTGTCATTTCCTTCTCAAGCTAATTTTACAAATGAGGAAACTGAGGCAAACAGGATTAAGTGATTTGCCGAGTATCACACAGCTAGTAAGCGCCTGAGGCTGGATTTGAATTCAGTAAGATGAGTCTTTAAGACGCCAGGCCCGGCGCTATAGCCATTGTGCCACCTAGCCTCCATAAATCAGATACTTTGCCTAATAATTACCAGACAGTGCTGGCATTCAGGATTTCCATATTTCCAAACCCCGAATCTCTTCTGTTCTCCCATCTACATAAGTAGATGGAGAAAAGGTATACACACACACACACACACACACACACACACACACACACACAGAGAGAGAGAGAGAGAGAGAGAGAGAGAGAGAGAGAGAGACAGAGAGAGACAGAGAGAGACAGAGAGAGACAGAGACAGAGAACCGAGAGAGAGAGAGAACCCAGAGAACAAGGTCATGGTGCTACTTGCTATATTCTTGACCATTCCACAGACATGGCCAACAAAGAGCCTTTACTCCAGTCTCTGACACCAATTAGTTCATATATTAAGGTATGAAAAAACTGGAGAGAATCTAGAAGAGTGTATGGGAGGGTAGGGCAAGGAATTGTTGAAAAATATGAAATTATATGAAAAATCCAAGCCCTGTGAAGTAATATCAAAGGAACTAGAACTGTTTGATCTAGAAGAAAGAATGATATTGAGTAGAGGTAGTGGGATGCAGCAGAAAGAGTAGTGGATCATAGATTAAGTCAGAAGACCTGAGTTCAAATTCTGACTCAGCCACTGAGACCCCCTCCACAGTAAGCACAACAGGTAGTCATCTCTATTTAAAGACTTTCAGGTAGGGGGATCCCTAAGTACTTCCTGAGGCAGTCCATTCTACTTTGGGATATCTCTAATAGTACTTTTTCCCCTTTACATCGAACTTGCTCCCTGCTACTTCTATCTATTGTTCTTAATTCTGCTCTCCAGGGTAAAACAGAACACGGCTGTATAACAAGTCCTTTGCCTTCCCAAATACAGTTGTCATGGCCCTGTTGAGTTTTCTCTTCTCTAGACTAACCATCTTCAGCTCCTTTAACCAGTCCTCACACAGCATGAACTCAAGGCATGACACCCATCACTCTGGTTGTTCTCTTCTAGATGCGTTCTGGCTTATCAACATCCTTCCTGAAATTTGGTGCCCAGATCCAAAGACAATGCTCTAGATGTACTCTGACCAGCATAGGACAGCCATCACCTCCTTACTCCTGGAAGTTATACATTTGTTAATGCAACCTAAGAGTGTCACATCACACGTTGCCTCACATACAGTTCACGGCTCATGGAAAAACATAGATTTTTTTTATGGAGCAACTTCTTGTGAAGTCAAATTTTTGAACCTAAGTGTGAGACTTTACATTTATTCCTATTAATTTTCACTATTTTTAGATATGACTTAATGTTCCAGACCAGGAGTTCTCAAACTTTTTGATTTCAAGACCCGTTGACAACTCTTAAAAATTCTTGACAATCCCTCCAAATAATTTCTGTGGTTTCTATCTCTTGATATTTACTATATTAGAAATTAGGATACCTTAGTAGTATTTTGGGGGCAGCTATGTGGCAGAGTAAATAGATTACTGGGCCTGGAGACAGGAAGACTCATCTTTCTGAGTTCAAATCTGGCCTTAGACACTCACTAGCTATGTGATCCTGGGCAAGTCACTTAACCTTGTTTGCCTCAGTTTCCTCATCTGTAAAATGAACTGGGGAAGGAAATGACAAAACTCTCCAGTATCTTTGCCAAGAAAACCCCAAATGGGGTCATGAAGAGTTGGACCCAACTAAAACAACTGAACAACAAGTATTATCATAAAAATAGTTTTGACCTTATACTCCACTGAAGAGATCTCTTGGACCCCCAGGGGTCCCCAGACTACATTTTGAAAGCTGCTACCCTAAACTCTAGGATGCTGGCTCTATCATTCAGTGTATTGTATTAGTCATCCCTCTCAGTTTTGTGCTATCTACAAATGTAATAAGCATACTATCATGCTTTCATCCAAGTCGCTGATTAAAAAAAAAGTTAAATAGCACATGGCTAAGAACAGAAAACGGAGACACTCCACTTTAATGAATATATTTAACTAATTGAATACTTTTTGGGTCCAGCCACCCAAAAAGTTTCGAACTATCATAACTGTTCTATCATAACCCACACTTCTCCACCTTTTCCACAAGCACAACTGAAGAGACGTTGTCAAATGCTTTGCTGAAAATCTTGGTAAATTACATCAATAACATTCCCCTGATCTACTGGTTTATTCCCTTAATAATCCAGTGAATAAAATGGGGAAAGGATCCAAATGTATAAAAATATTGATAGCAGCTCTTTTTGTGGTGGCCAAGAATTGGAAATTGAGGGGATGTCCATCAATTGGGGAATGGCTGAACACATTATGATATATGAATGCAATGGAATACTGTTGCTCCATAAGAAATGACGAGCAGGCAGACTTCAGAAAAACCTGGAAAGACTTCCACGAACTGATGTAGACTGAGGGGAGCAGAACCAGAAGAACACTGTGCACAGTAAGAGCCACATTGTGTGATGATCAACTATGATAGACTTAGCTCCTCTCAACAATGAAATGATCTAACACAACTCCAAAAGATTCATGATGGAAAATGCTGTAGACATCCAGAGAAAGAACTTTGGAGTCTGAATGCAGGTAGAAGCAGACTATTTGCTCTCTCTCTCTCTCTCTCTCTCTCTGTCTCTTCTTTCTCATGGTTCCTCCCATTGGTTCTAATTCTTCTTTACAACATGGCTAATGTGAAAAAAATAATCCAGCGGATGGGTAATCTAGTTTCATTTCCTCTAACGACCTCTATGTCTGCTCCTTCTATTATACTCAGGTCTTTGTTTTCCCTTAAGTTTACCGCATGCAATACAAACTAGGGACCTTCTTTGCATTTAATTTGACATCATAAGAGTACCAATGGAGCGCATGGGCTAGCTATCAGTTATCCCTTACCTATATGATCATTCTAACTTTTAAAATCATACTGATGCTCTATGTTATTCCTTTGTAAAGTGTGGCAGGTTGCTTGCTCACTCACACACACCATTCATTTTTTAAATCACCCCTTGGCATGTATTGGCAAGTGTTTTACAATGGGCTCTCAAAAACGTACACATGACATAATTTTAAATTTAATCTGCATTATTAACATTTTTCTTTCACTTTCTTAGGTGTAGAAAATCAATAGAATAATAAATCAAACCATAATTTGTATCATTTGACAATTTCCAAGGTGTAAATGCTTACCCAGAAAATTGGCTCTCAAGAGCCAAATGGCTCATTGTCTTTGGGTGATCCTCTACTCAGATTCTTAAAATATTGTAGAGTTCTAACCATCATCATAGGGAAAACATTGATGTTTTGAAAATGACATCCATTTCAGGGATAAATTTAAGGTCATTCAAAGAACTTTGTAATCCTCTAAAGGCAGTCTATCCCTATCTCCTGGTCTCATTTCATTCTTTTTTAAAAATTACCTTATTTTTAATTTAAAGAATAAAGCAACATTTCCATAACATAGTTGAATAGAAAAAAGATGATCCTGCATAAAATTGTAAATCTATTATTTACAACTTGCTATTCCTTTTAAATATATAAAAAAGTTATCATGTTACTTTATTTTTTCCTTTTCTTTCTTCCCTCCCTCTTGCCCCAGCTTGTCTCCTCAATTCTTCAATGATAGTCATAAGTATATGTGTCTCTTTTGTACTTTGATTAATATTAATAATCAGAGAGTCAACGAATAAGGTTATATTGTTCAAGGAATCCTCTATAACTATGACATATGAAAGGGAGGTACCAGTTTCAAAGCATCTCAAAAAATGAAATGAGGTTGCCAGGGCATGGCCTTTTCTTGAAGCCATGCTAGTTCTTTGAAGTCACAGTTCCTTTTCTAGATATTCATTAGCCATCTCTTTAATAATACATTCCAGGATTGCGCCAGAAGTAGCAGTCAAGCTCACTAGCCCATAATTTATAGATTCCATTTTCTTTATTTCTTTCTTTCCTTCTATTCATCCTTCCTTCCTTCTTTCTTCTGTCCTTCCTCTTTCCCTTCTTTCCTTCCTTCCTTCCTTCCTTCTTTCTTTCTTTCTTTTCTCTCTCTCTCTCTCTGTCTCTCTCTCTATCTGTGTCTCTCTCTCTGTCTCTCTCTCTCTCCCTCTGTCTCTCTATCTCTCCCCTCTCTCTTCCCCCACTCTTTCTTTTTCTCTAATAGTCTGTGTGAGGGACAGGCCCAGGTCAATCTACACTTCACTCCTCTCCTGTCCGTACTTCCTACTCTGGACTTTAACACCATAACTCAACTACCTTTTCACCCTGGAACTTCCCTCAGAACCTGGAGTTTTCTCACCCTGGAACATCCCTTTGCCATACCAGCTCTGTTCTCTCAATGGAAAGTCCCTTCTGGGGAACCTCCTTCTGGAGACGAGCTGTGTTTCTGACTCTCTGGACTTTTCCAGGTACCTTCTCTCCCTTCCCCTCTTCTCAATTCCCTTTTGTATGTTTTCTCCTCCATTAGAATGGATTCCTGTAAGTAATAATGAGCAGAGTATTTTCAGGTGGGAAATAACATTCACCATTTTGGGTCTCAGGGAAGACTTCCTGATCTGATCCTTGAAGGACAAGAATCCTGGGAAGCAGAATCAGAAGGAGGGGGATTCTGGAAAGTAGTGATAATTTGTGCCAATACAATGAGGCAAGGGAGGTGGAATGACAGGTTGGATGAGCAGTAGTCCACTAAGCTTGGACCACAGAGTAATAATGTAGCCTGTGTGTAGCTGGGTGTTGCCATGCAGACTCCGGCCCAGAACCCTCCATCACCGACATTTTAGAGCAGAGATTCCTGGAAAGGGCTGTGTGAAGGTTTCAGAGACTGGTAGACCGTTTTGTGGGGATTTCTGGGAGAAAGCTGTCAAAAAGCAAGGATTAAGGAGGTAAATTCAGAATCATATAGCATCCTCTATCTTGGAGCTATGTAGGGAGATGATGAAGTTCTTTGAGCTTCCTCCTGCTTCCCTCCCCTCCTCCCCCCCAGCTCATCTCTTCAGAGGAGCTATGGTAGACCACTGCATTACTGCTGCTGAGGCTACTGAGGGTGTTTTTTTGCACTCATGAGGAAATTGGTGAGCTAACCCCAGAACCCCTCAGAGACATCGCCCTTCTCCCCTGCCTCTGAATTGGGAAAAGATACCACCTTTCTAACTGAACAACTTCTGTCTCTCTGTCCTTCCTACTACAGGAAAGGAGTCTATACAAGACAAAAGTGTTTCTGCTCTTGTCTCAGAAATGCCTGGTGCTGACTGTTGTTATTTTCAACTAACTGCACTTCCTTTCCTCCCTTGCCTCCCCAACCTCCTCATTTCCCCCACCCCATTACTTTCTGTAATGTCTATTCCTACATATATAGCCCATGTAACCTCTGAAAGTCCTTATACCAACTCCCACTGTCACAGGTGACTGGGTTCTCAGATCTAGGCTAGATCCATCTCCCTCATCGGGGTTCTAAGGGCACCCCTGAGGGAGCAATGGGGTGATGGAAGGAAAGAAGCAAGGAAGGAAGGAAAGAAGGAAGGAAGGAAGGAGGGAAGGAAGGAGGGAAGGAAGGGGAGAGAAGAGGAGAGGGAAGGTGGGGCAGGATGGGGCAGGGGGAGATGAGACAGAAGAAAGGAAAGAAGGAAGGAAACAAGCATTTATTAAGCACCTATAATGGACGAGGTGCTTTACAAGGACCCTGAAAGGTAGGTGATATTATTATACCCATTTTATGTATGGGGAAACTGAGGAAAATAGAAGTTAAATGATTTGTCCAGGGTGACACAGCTAGTTAAGTGTCTGAGGCCAGGTTTGAATTCAGGTCTTCCTGGCTCCAGATCCAGCTCTCTATCCTCCATATTAGTTGCCTCATAAAGCAGTCAGTGAAAGGGAGTTATAAATTATGTTTCATCAAGTTTTGGGTCAGGGTGCAAAGATGATGAGAAGACAGCTACCTAAGTGGGAAATACAATAGAATCACAGATTTAGAGCTATAAAGGCTATCAGAGCCATCTAGTTCAAACCCTTCATTTTACAGTTGAGGAAACTAAGACCCACCGGCAATTGGTGACTTGCTCAAGGTCTCACAGATATCAGAGGCAGAAGCTGAACATAAATCTTTTGACTCCAATAGCTACTGTTCTTTCAGTCCTGCCTTTAGGCTTCTTGCCTAAATAATGTACAAAGTCAGAAGTCCCATCAAGATGACAATGCAAACAAAATAAAAAACTCATGCAAAGATGAATGGTATTTTCTTCCCTTGAAAGAAGCACAGCAGCGAAGAGAGAGAGGAAAAGAGTTGCATTGCACAGCGGACAATAGAGAGATTGCAAGCTCTTTGAGCACAAGTGTTTATTTCATTTTGTCTCTGCATCCAGAGCCCCTAGCGCAACACCCGGCAGTGCCTGACGTTGAAGCTTACTAAGTGGTCGTTGATTAATTAGTGGATTGACTGACCAGGGCTTGATAGCCTTAGAGGGTCAAAGGGAAGGATATTTTTTTCTGTTTCTCCAAGCCAGTTCATGGTCAGTCAGATGGACCACAAGCATTTATTAAGTGCTCGTTTTCCATCTAGGCAGAGTAGGAGACCACTAACATATGATATTATTTTAAGATGGCCCCAAACCATTCTTCTCTGCTTTGGGGGTGAGGGGGCAGATAGGAAGAGGGAATGCCTCAAAATCCACCCTTCCAGCTTCATTCCGTTAAGTTTAGTGTGTTTTTCTCTGTTAAAAATATTAGAATAACAGAATTACAGGACCTCAGCAGCTGACTTGTCTAACCTGTACAAAAAAAAAAGAATCCTCTCTACAAAGTATTGGACAAGAGGTCATCTAGCCTTTGCCTGGAGACCTTCAAGGTGGGGCAATCCCTTATCTCTCAAGACAGTCTTTTCCACATTGGGAGAGCCCTAATTAATAGGAGCTTTTGTCTTACCTCAGCCTAAATTTGCTTCTTTACTTCTTCTATCCATTGGTCCTAATAGAAGTAGGAATAATCCTAAGGGTAGGGCTTTAATTGTGCTGTGATCTGGTTTTGACTGAGGAAAGCAGGACAAAACATAAGGAAACTCTGGGTAGTTTGAGAGTAGAGAATGGAACAGGAGACTGGGACTGGAAAGGTAACCTGGGGATACCTGACCTTAGTATGGGACTCATTGACATCGAGTTACACAGTGTGACCTCCTATCAGAGGGCTCTGTTTGGAAAGGTTAGCAGGCCTAAAGAACCCAACAACTGGGATAATAATCTGTTTGTTGCTATAATCAGAAGGCCAGGTTTCTTAAAGGGCAGTTTTCTTTCCTAGTTTACTTGCATGTAATTTACTGCGCTCACAGCTGAGCATTCTAAGTACACCAGGCCCCAGCCTCTGATTCAAGACAGCCAGTGGCCAGTTGGGTACCAGGCTACCTTTGTGGACTTTACACAGAATGTTCTATAATTAAAGGTTGGTAAATGGCAGAGTGTGGGGGATGGAGGATGTTTCTAGGAGTCAGTTGAATCAAAGGTTAAACACCCATTGAAATAGAGAATAAAATGAGAAATGACCTTTCCAAGAAGGGCTTTCATTAACTGCCCAATCTGCAAAGGAAAAGAGACACACTACATAAGAGAAGGTCACTAATGGCCGGCAGATACATTACTGACTTGGTTCAGTGGGTTTTAATAGGTATGACCAAAAAAAAAATGAAGGCTATTTTAGATTTGTTTTCTGGTCTGTCTTTAATAGACATTTAGGTGCAAAGAAAGAAAAATGTATTGTATCTTGTTTGGAAAACAAACATTTAGAGCTCCCTGCTTAGTAAGGACTCATTGACATCTCAAAGGCAGCTCCCCACCTCCCTAGCAGCAGCCAGGTTGCATTAAATAGGGTGGATTCTAAATGGACTTCTCTGCTGGAGACTGAGGGCTTGCCTGCTTATAATAGCAGCTAGGGACTAGGGATTTCTTTCTTTCTTCTGTCAAATGGCATCACTCAAGCAGGACTTTCAAGTTTCTGGTTGACCGAAGTCTACCCCAGCTACACCCAATGGTGAGGTTAAAGTTTCCCTTCACAAACTCTTCCCCAGGAAGCCCTATATCTCCCCAGCACTGATAGCTTTATGTTCTATTTTTGGCCCTCACCAATGATAACCCCTACATTCTGTTGGTAACCCGTGCACTGACATAGCATCCTTCCTCCTTTATAATCTGTCTGTCTTTCTGTATATTTATCTCAGATGGAATGTGGTTCCAAATAAATACAATCAAGCTCTATATTTTGTAACCTGTTACCTCTTGGGTTGTTGACGTCTGTTGAAAATATGCACACATCCCCTCTCCCCACCAAAAAAGAAGTCATTACGAACAGATGCCCCCAGAAACAAATCATTGCAATGTACAATCAGTGTTGGGCACAGTGAGAACTTCAGATACAGTTTCTTCCTCTGCCTTGGAACAAATGCTCCCCAGGAGTATCTAAATAGTAGTGGGGAGGGGAAAATTGGGAAGCTAAAAACTCATATAAGTGTACTGCTATCACCATCCCCTGGACTCCCCCTTCCTCCAGCACCTACAGAGGAAAGAAGGGCTGACTGCTTTGTTTTGTTCTCTTCCTGTTTAAGGTTCCAAAGGAGGATTTATTAAGTGACATAAGTAGTCTTATGGCAGTGGTGGCTTTGCATGTAAGTTCAGTATTTTTCCCTCCCATCCTATCTACAGTGTTCTGATGAGCCCTTTTGCTATCCCCACAAGCTACAAAAATAAAGGTGACTCATTGACTCAAGAGATTAATCAAGCTCCTAAAAACTGATAAGAAGTGAACAGCTTTGGGAGGGGAGGAAAACAAGAATGATTTGATGCCCGCCAAAATTTTCCAGAATTGAACATTGTGAATGCATTAGGTGACTGAAAAGTCCAAGCAAGGGTCCCAAGAGTGCTTTAATAAGATGGAATATAACATCTGTGGGGGAAGGGACTGTTTCACTTTTTGCCTGTATATTCCCAACATCTTGAACAGTGCCTGACGTTTAGCAGTCTCTTAATAAATGCGCATTGATTGATTGATTGAAGTAAAGAATTGAAACAATCCTCTACCTCCCTGTGTTCACAATGCATTTTTCTCATGACAAGTAAAAATCAAATAAGGTCCCAAAACATGACTCTCAAATGTTCCCTCCCTACTCTTTTTCACAGAATCACAGAGTCTCAGAAGTAGTGAGGACATCAGAGGCCATTTGGGACAATCTATAACTGATCAAGCTACCTTTCCACAGTATACCATTATATCAACTTCTTTGTAAAGACCACGAGTGAGGGGGAACCTGCTACCTCCTCACGTGGCCTAATTCTAATTTTGAATAGCTGAAATCATTAGGAAGTTTTTTTTCTTTTCAACAAGCCTAAATTTGTCTCTCTGCAATTTTTATGCAATGTTCCCAGCACTTCCGTCTGGGGCCAACCAGAGCAAGTGTAATCTCTATTCAACATAGAAGCCTTTCTAATTATAAAAGACAGTTGTCATTTCCCCCTCCAAACTTTCTCTTCTCTGGGCTAAACATTCCCAGTTCCTTCAACCAGTCTTCACATAGCATGAATTGAAGAGCTTTCTTTCCTCATCCTGGGAACATTCCTCTGGACTCTCTTTCTACCTTATCAATATCCTTTAAAAAAAATCACATCCTCATAAGCCCAAAGGGCTATAAAACTATGCATACCGTTTGACCCAGCAATACCACTTCCAGGTCTGTATCCCAAGGAGATCATAAAAATGGGAAAAGGACTCACATGTGCAAAACTATTTATAGTAGCTCTTTTTGTGGTGGCAAAGAATTGGAAATTGAGGGGATGCCCATCAGTTGGGGAATGACTAAACAAGTTGTGGTATATGAACGCAATGGAATACTATTTTGCTATAAGAAATGAGGAGCAGGCCAACTTTAGAAAAACCTGGAAAGACTTACATAACACGAATGTGATGCTGAGTGAAATGAGCAGAACCAGGAGAACATTGTATACAGTAACTGTCACATTATATGATAACTAACTTTGATAAACTTCTCTCTTCTTAGCAATGCAAGAATGTAAGACAACTCCAAGACTCATGATGGAAAATGCTGTCCACATCCAGAAAAAGAACTACGGAATCTCAATGCAAATTTAAGTGGACTATTTTCTCTCACCCTCCTCTCTCTCTCTCTCTCTCTCTCTCTCTCTCTCTCGTTTTTGTTTCTCTTTCTCATGGTTTCTGCCATTAGTTCTAGCTCTTCTGTACAACATGACTAATGTGAAAATAGGTCTAATATGAATGTACATGTTGAGTCTATATCGATTTGCACACTGTCTTAGGGCGGGTGGAGGGTAGATATGGGGAGAAAATTTGGAATTCAAAACCTTAAGGAAGTGAATGCCGAAAACTAAAAATATATAAATTAAATTTAAAAAGAAAAAATCACATTCTCAGAACTAAACACAAAACTCCAGGTAGGGTCTGGCCAAGGAAGAGTACAGCAGAACTAAACCTTCCTGGGCCCTACGCCCCTCATAATATAACCTAAGATTAAGTTTTGTTTTGACTTCTAATCGATGAACTAGAGAGTATCCAAAGTAGGGCAACCAGATTGGTGAAGAACCTTGAGTCCATGCAATATGATAAGTGGCTGGAGGAGGTAGAGATATATTATCTTAGAAAAGAAAATTCAGGGCAGGGGACACGACAGCTATCTTCAAATATTTGAAAGGATTTTATATGGAAAGCCTTCTCTTAAGGTAAGAACTAGGAGTAATGATTCAAAGTTGCAAAGAGGCAAATTTAAGCTTGATGTAAAGAAAGTAAGAGATATCTCAAAATAGAATGTGCTGCATCAAGAGGTGGTGTGCTCCCCATCACTAGAGGTCCTCAAGCAGAGAGTGGAATATCACTTATAGGGGATAGTGTAGAGGAGATCCATTGGGGGGGGGTATGGGTTGAACTAGATGATCTTTGAAATACCTCCAAATTCTAAAATGCAGTGATTCAGTGACTCACATTGAACTTACAGTTCAAATATTCAGATATTTTTCAGGTGTTATAATCTAGCTACTCTCCTAAACCAGAGGTTATGGGTTCATGTCCCATCTGAGGTGAGTTGCTGGGCAGTTAGATGGCATAGTAGGTAAAACGCTGGCCTTGGAGTCAGGAAGACTCATCTTCCCAAGTTCAAATCCGGCTTCAGACACTTTACTAGCTGTGTGATCCTGAGCAAGTCCCTTAACCATGTTTGCCTCAGTTCTTCATCTATAAAATGAGCAGGAGAAGAAAATGGCAAACCACTCCAGTATCTTTGCCAAGAAAACCCCAAATGGAGTCACCAAGAATTGTACACAACTGAAATGACTGGACTACAACCACAAATGACTTGCTCAGTTCCCGCTTTCAAAGCCGATGTTTGTTTTTTTTTTTAATCCAAGCATAGGATTTTACATCTACATTTATTAAATGTCAATGTACTGTATTCAGTCTTAAATTCTACCACGTAAAAACTTTTCTTTTTAATGCTGACTATACCTGTCCCCTTTATGTTATCTGACATTTTGATAAACACTCCTATTCATTATCCAAGTTAGTGACAACATGTTAAATAGTTTAAGGCCATGGAGAGATTCCTGGGACATTCTTTTCTAGATGGCTTTGAATCAATACTCTTTAGGTCCAGCCATCCATCTGATTCTAAATCCACCTTATCAAGAGAACAACATATACATTTTTGAGTCATGTCTGACTCTTCATGACCCCATTTGGGGTTTTCTTGGCAAAGATACTGGAGTGGTTTTCCATTTCCTTCTACAGCTCACTTTACAGATGAGGAAACTGAGGCAAACAGGGTCAAGTGACTTGCTTAGGGTCACACTGCTAGTAAGTGTCTAAGGCCAGATTTGAACTCATGAAGATGGGTCTTCCTGACTGGAGGTCTAGCACTCTATCCACGGTGCTAACTAGCTGCCTTTTATATATGTTTTACTCAGAGTTAAATGATATATTCTACCTCGCCAATATCTCTACTACCATCCTCATTTTTCTGTCAACCCCAACACCTCCCTGATACAGTAACTTATTTATTACCTCTCACACTATGCCATAGGAATTCCTTCCTAAGCAATCCAGGCATAGCCTCTGTCCTGCCTCCAGTACATCTTACAGATTAATCTTCCTTATCCACACATCTGATCACATTCCACTGATAGAAAGCCTTCAATGACTCTCTCCCATCTGCCAAATAAAGCCTAGTACTCTTTAGCCTAGCATTCAAGGCATTCCATAATCTGACTTCAACCACTTTTTTCCCAGCTTTCCTCACACTGTTTCCTTCTCCCTTGTACCCTGTGCTCCAGCCAGACTTAGAGAATCTCACAATTGGAAGGAACTCCAAGAACTGCAGTATTTTATCTATAACAAGTATTTATCTAGTTTCTTCTTGAATACCCCTAAAATCTACATTTTGTATTTTATATGCCATTTATATTTTATGTAACATATATTTTATATCAACATTTAAAAATCTACATTATCTATAAAGGCAAGCTGTTTGACTTTTGGACAGTCTTAATTGTTGAGAAGTTTTCCCTTTTGTTCATACTTTGATTGATTCGTGATCTCATCAATGTAGGAACTCTTCTCCACTGACTCAAATTTCAAACCTTCTAATTCTCGCATGTCTGAACAAATTCTCCATGACCTTCCTCTGCTTCTTTTAATATCATACAAATTCTAGTTCAGAGCTCTTGCTGTGCATTGGTTACCCCTCGCTCTTACTATGGGACTGTCTTCCCTCCTTATCTAATCATACTTGACCTCCATGATGTCTCTTACATCATTTTTTGAGCACAAGTTGTCATTAGTAACATGTGGCAGTCATTTCTAGGCACAGTGCCTGGCATGTAGTATTCACTTAATAAATACTCATTGATTGATTGCAGCCATGCATCTTTTCAATGCCTAGTGCGTCACCTCAAATTTTGATTCTTCTGAGATCATGGTATTCTATGGTCATCATTATACAGGTATACCTGACTTCATTGTGCTTTGCAGATATAGATCTATATCTATCTATCTATATACCTATATATGTGTGTGTGTGTATATATATATATATATATGTATCTTTGGGGGGGAGGAGGAGGCTAGGCAATTGGGGTTAAGTGACTTGCCCGAGGTCACATAGCTAGCAAGTGTCAAATGTCTGAGGCCAGTTTTGAACTCTGGTCCTCCTGACTCCATGGCTGATGCTCTATTCATTCACCACTTAGCTCCCCCAATATTTTTTAATTGAAGGTTTGTGGCAACCCAGCATGAAGCAGCTCTATCTAGCACTGTATTTCTGATAGTATGTGCTTACATCATGTCTCTGTATCACATTTTGATAATTCTCACAATATTTCGAAATTTTCATTATTATTATATCTGTTATAGTGATCTGTCATCAGTGATCCTTGATATTGCTATTGTAATTTGGAGGGGTTTATGGAAGTCTGACAAAGTCCCTGCTTCCCAGAATCACATTCCCCAATCTGTCACTACAAATCACGCCCATATAAGACAGTAAACTTGATTGATAAATGTTGTGCGTGCTCTGTCTGTTCCACCAAATGGCTGTTGTCCCATTTCTCTCCCTCTCCATGGGCCTCTTTATTCCTTGAGTCACAGCAACATCGAAGAATGTTACATAAACTGAGTTGATAAAGCAGCGACAGGGTTTGAAAGAATTGATTCCAATTTTGAATCACACAGCATCACGGGCTGCAGAGACAGCTTTCATGAAAGGGAGAGTCAATCAATGTGGCAAACGTCATTGTTGTCTTAATGAAATAAATCACCACAGCCACCCCAGCCTTCAGCAGCCACCACCCTGATCAGTCAGCAGCCATCGACATCGAGGCAAGACCCTCCACCAGCAAAAAGGTTATGTTTTGCTGGAGGTTCAGGCGATGGTTAGCAATTTTCAGTAATAAAGTATTTTTAATTAAGTTATGCACATTTTTAAACATGATACTATTGCATACACTTAATAGACTTTGGTATAGTGTAAGCCTAACTTTTATATGCACTGGGAAACAAAAAAATTCATCTGATTCACTTTATTGCAATATCCCCACGATTTGACTGTATACAGTGCTTTGAAATTTCTAAAGGGCTTTGCATGGATTACCTTGTTTGATCCTCACAATAACCCACTAAGGCAGGTTCTACTATTATCCCCATATGGGTGGGGAAACTGAGCTCAGAGAGGCTAACTGACTTGCCTGAAGTCACACATCAAGTAAGTGTCTGAGGAAGGATTTGAAGGGAGGTCTTTCTGATTCTGAGTCTTCACTCTATCCGCTACCCTACCTAGCTTCCTCCCTGAATGTATGTTTTTTTTTTAACATCAATAAGGCCAAGGTTGTTGGTTTGGATGCTAAACGGTGTCAGAAGCCCTCAGATATAGGATCCTTGGACATCACTGCAGGGCATCTCTCATTTGGAGCCCTGTTCCTCATCAGAGCTGTCTTCTGTGGAAATATATGACCAAGGGCCATATCTGCCTGCTGAAGCCAGTGAAGCTATGGGTAAGAGAATTCTGAGGGGAAACTCTGGTTTGTCCTGCCAACCATTTTGCCCAAAAAAAGCTGTTTCTGCTATTGTTTGATTCCCCCATCTCCAGTCAGAGGCAACATCAGAGTTAGAATTCAAGGCTCTTGGTGCTATCCGTGCATAGCCAAACTGCCTGGGTTTCTGAGCAGAGGGTGCCAGTGTCCAGGCCAGTTGGAACCCAATATCTGTGAAGCTCAATAAAACAAGGTATGCCTGTAAATGCTAGCTATTATTGTAAAAATAAAAATTAAAAAATAACAAAGAAAGAAAAGAAAATATATACATTCACCAACAGGTCTCATTGTAGTACCACGTACTAAAACTTAATGCTGGGGATGGAATCAAGCCAGTTCTATCATCAGCAATATTGCTGATCCTCAAGAGGAAAGCATCTGATCAAACTTCAGATCTTCAGAGAAGTGGATGCTTTTTCCAGATACTTAAGCCCAGATTCAGGGATAGCATATATCCAGCAAAGCTTTCAGACTAAGGAGGAGACTTTTGCATTTATTCCAAAGATTTTTACAGGAGGCAAAATTAGGCAAAGTTGCCATGGAGGCTAATTAGCCTGGAAACCCCACTGGTACCAGCTAGAGCTGACCTACAGTGTTCCTAGGCTCAAATCTCCAGACTTCAGGTTTGTTTTGTTTTGGTTTTTTGTATGTTTGTTTTTCCTTGGCAATGTTGGACTTGTGTCCACAGCTTCTCCCACCAGAGATGCTGCCGCTGCCTCCATTCAGCTATCAGACTGCTCCAATGCCATAGGGCTCTTCCCACTAATCACAAAGTTATAGAATTGTAGCATGTTAGAGTTAGAAGGAACCATAAAAATCAGCTAGGCCAACCCCATTTGTATAACAAATCGGTAAATTGAGGCCAAATAAGTAAAGTAGCTTTCTCTGTTTATCATGGAGCTAGAATAATTTATCGATGGAGTGCAATAGTCTTCTACAAAAGTCATTTATGGAAGTCTGACAAAATCCCTGCTTCCCAGAATCACATCCCCCACTTGGTCAAAAATTCTTTACTTTGTAAACTTTTACCGCTGGAGGGTTGCTCCTCAAATTCCCCTGTCAGCGGAACTTTAATGCGGGCCCTCAGTCATTCACACTTTGGTGTGAATTAGTTTAATCAAATACTTTCCTGTAACAACTAGTTTAAATTAGCTACACCAAAGAGATCAGAGTTGAGATGGGATAGAAAGGGAAAGAGAATTTCAGAGCCCAGGGAGGGGAAGATTGGGAGGGCTGTCACAGTGAAAGGCTTTCAATAATCATAGGTCAGCATGAGAATACAGGACACCTGGTGGAATCATAGGATTTACTGTTAGAAAAGATTTGGAATATCATCTAGTCCAAGGCCTTCATTATATAGATGAGGAAACTGAGGACCAGGGCAGTTAAGGGACTTGCCTAAGGTCACGTAAGTAAGTAACAGAGGTGGGATATGAATGTAGGTCCTCTGACTGTGCTCTTATGACTTCATGGGCACTGGCTTTCTAGTCAGAGGACCTGGACATGGATGAAAGATCCAGTTACTTCTGTGCCTCAGTTTCTTTGTCTGCACAGGGAGGTGATCAAATTATTTCTCCAATCAATTTGATGAGCTAACTAGATGGTGAGCCTTTGTGGGGGATGTTTGAGTTCATCTGTCTAAAGAGGGGTAAGGACATGCTTGTTGGCATCTCCTGGAGTATAGTTTTTAACTAAAGGGAGCTAATCCCAAGCTGAACTGGTCAGTCACTCCTTTATATTGGGCACTAAAAGGAATCTGGCTAACCAACCCCCACCTTTTCCCTCCTGCTTTCTTCTATCCCATGAGCAATGTTAATGGATGCCCTGTACAAAGGTAGAAGACCCCATGAGCGACGTTAACGGATGCCTTGTACAAAGGTAGGTGCACTCATCTACACATTCCAATCTCTAGATAATGTTGAGAGCCTAGTCCTAGTATTAGAGAGACAATGCTCATAACCTCTCAAGCACAGGGTAGCCATGGAGAATCAGCCCATGTGGTCATGTTGTAAGAATGCCTATGAGTTGTCTCTAACAGTCCCAAGTTCACAAGTCCCAGAATCTGGCCTTCTGGTCACAAGGGGAACTTCAATGGCCTTGAGGTTGCTTCGAAAGTGACACTGAGTTTGAGAAATCCTATCTATAGAAAGAAGAGGAATTTCCTGCATAGCATATCATTGAGAAAGAAAAAAAGGCTATATGTGAGTTCCAGTATTGGGAGGAGGAGCATCAAGAGACTCAACGCTGTGATATGTAGAAGTAAGGGACCTAGAATTTTCACTCCACGATTACAGTGTCTTACTCAGATGGACTGGGTCTGAAAGGAAACATTACTTTTATGACTGGTCCTAGGATATTTCTGTTTCAGCAGATTCCAAGCCCCAAGATTAATACAATAAGAGTGCGTGTGTGTGTGCTATGAAAAAGCTACTCATCAGAATATGGATGTTACTAGATTAGTGATCCTAAGGATGTTTCCTTTCCAGGAAGGTGTAACCACAGTGTTGCCATGAATCTGAAGATAACTAGATGAGTCCCTGTTGAAAGGGGGACACAGCAGAACGTTGGAATACTTCCCCATTGGCATCCCTAAGTGTGTTTTCCTTTTGCTGAGGAGAACAAACCATAAAGTGAAAGCTAAACTGTAGAACTTGAGAACCCGGGTGGAAAGCAAGACTCACCAAAGAAAGAGAATGATACTGATTGTTTACAGGCTACTGTGAGTTCTTCTTATATTTTTTTTATCTGCTTCTATACATCCCTTTTTATTTTCTCTAGGTTAAAATGAAGGCACTTCTATACCTCATGTATATTTTACTTTACATACTTATACAGGATCAAAGGGGACCTCTTTATCCACAAGTGTGGAGACCTAGACACAGCACAAGATTTCCCCCAATAAACTCTGGATAAGCACCAAAAATAAATAATTTGGGGCATCAACCCCCCAAGATCTGACTATAGAGACTGTAAACCCAGAGCTGAGGTCTCTGAGCCATGCATCTATAAAATATTAACCACCACATGGCAGTGATGAAGACACACTGCTTATTGCCACCAAAGACTGTCAAACGTCCAAACTCATAGAGAACTTTGATAAACCTATTGAAGACAAATTATCAGGCATACCATCTTTGTCTTCTTTGGGGAAATACTCAGCTTGATAGTAGCAATAGGCACCCACCCTTCCTATATATATATATATATATATATATATGTGTGTGTGTGTGTGTGTGTGTGTGTGTGTGTACATATATATGTATATATATGTGTGTGTGTATATATGCATATATATACATATATACATATACATATATATACACATATATATACATATACATATATATACATATATATATATATATATATATATATATATATATATATATATATATATATATATATATATATATATATAAATTCTTGTTACATTGTAGCACAATGGAAAGAGCAGGAGTTTTGAGTCTGAGTATCTAAGTTTGAATTCCGGTTCAGTGTGGGGAAATCCCTTCACCTCTCTACCCCTCAGTTTCCCCATCTGTCAAATGAATTCAGACTTGATGACCTCTGTAAAGCCTTTTAGCTCTAAGTCTGTGAGCCTTAAGGGTCATTTCTACTTCCTTCTCAGTTGCTCCTTCTCAGCCATCCTCTCATTAAACTCTTTAAACCCTCCATCTTCCTTTTGCACTGGCAAAAACATCAAGTCCTCAAGCAGCTCCTGATAACATTTTGAACTCGAGCCACCCAGTGCCAAGGGGAAGCTGGGGCTGCCTGTGCTTAACAGGAGAAAAGGCACGTAGATGGCGATGACCTGAGTTTGTTTATGTTTTGAGAAGTGTAACCTTGGGTTACCCCCTTCAGTGAAGCAGGAGGTGCCCAGGTTCTGACCACAGGCGGGCTCTGATAAGGGAAACCTAAGCAGGCAGGAGGCTGGGCTAACATTCCAAGGTCCGGGAAATACTTCCATTGGCTCATTCTGAGTGTCAGTGGGTCTTTCCAATGCCAGATACAAGGACAGTGTCATCCTGGGCAGAAAATGCACTGGCTCAAACTTTCCCTCTTTCTACCCATGCCCACCCTCAAAAGTAGATCCCAGGGCAGACATTTTAGATTCTGGAACTTTCCTTTTCAGAATGCTAGTGGCATAAAAATGCTTCTACTAATTTTCCATTTTAAGGCGGGGTGGGGGGGAGAAAGTGTGTGTTTGAGCAGGTCCTGTTCCTCTCCAAGAGGGGATTTAGTGAAAGTCACTTGCTTTTATTTTCCATGTGCTTTTCTGGATGGTTCTCTGCTTCTATTCTTGACTATGAAAAGATGACTAAAACTCTTTCCATCCACAGGGAATAATTTTCCAACCATCTGTGCCAATGTTTTTCTTCTTACCCTTCCTTCCCAGTTTTACCTCCTTTTGTCTTATCAGTGGCCCTCAGAAGAGCAAGTGTTGTTTTTTTTTTCAAGGCACAAACTTCTGTTACACTTTGAGCCAAGAGGCCAAAGTGCATTTTCAATATGTCCCTTTAGAGAAGCCAAGGCAAAGCGTAGCTGCATAGCAGACTTTTGGAAAACAGAGGTTCATTATCTGGTCAAGGAGCTCCAGCTTAGATGAGAGGATGCCAGAGTCCAAACAGCTCCCTATCCTGAAATCTCTTCTTCACCAGTTTACCATTTCCCAGGGTTGGAATCATTTCTTCCAAACTCTAGGCACTGATGTTTCTGTTTAAAATCCTCATCCTTGACCTTGGAGAAGCAAAGGATTATCATTAGTATCACTAGATTTATAATCAACCGTGGCAACCATCAACCTCTTAGCATGAATAAGAAGGAGACCCAGTATGGCAGAGGTTTTAATGGCATAAAGGTAGAAGTGCTGCTTGGAAGGGCAGATGGAGGTAGGGTTTCTGACCGCAGGGTCCTGGGTAGTGGGAAATTGGGGAATGGGCACTGAGAAGAGGATGGAGGGTCATCAGAGGGGCTGATCTTCATTCCATACAATCTAAGTCTGGTTCCCTAAATCTTGAGTCAGAGGTCTTAGATTCAAATCTCTCTTTTATGGCTTATTACCAGTGTGACTTTGGGCAAGCCACTTAATTTCTTAGGCCTCAACTTCCTCATCTATAAAATGAAGGTTTTGGACTAGATGGCCCCTGAGATCCTTTCTAGCGCAAAACCTATGATACTATTAGCCCATGAAAATGCTAATTAAGCCTAATTCTAATCTAATACCCAACAAATAGTTCAATCTGTTATAACTATTGAGATAAGAGTTCTTGCTTGCCAATTTTATAGTTTCTTTTTTAAGGGAAGAAAAATATTAAAATCTTCCCTTAGGTCTGATTTCTTATTTCATTACAAACTAAATAACCAATTAATTTTTTTTTATTTTTGGAGAGTATAGAGGATCAAGGAGGGGGGAAAAAGTAAAGAGTTAAAAGGGGCCTAGAGTAAAGGAAAAAGTTTTCAATACTTTTTAATAGTAGCCTGGCACAGTAGTTAGACCACTGGCCCAGGAATCAAGAAGACTCATTTTCCTGCATTCAAATGCTGTCTCAGACACTTCCTAGTTGTGTGACCTTGGGCAAGTCAATTAACCCTGTTTGCCTCAGTTTCCTCATCTGTAAAACGAGCTAGAGAAGGAAGTGGCAAATCACTCCAGTATCTTTGCCAAGAAAACCCCAAATGGGGTCATGAAAAGTTGACAAGACTGAAATGACATAACGATCTCCATAATCCTTTTCTCTCTCTGAGCAGTCTAATCATTCATAAAGACCTTTTAACTTTCCAGAGTGTTGTCATATCTACTTTTACATTTTAATCCCTTTGGAGTGTTGTCTTTAGTTGCATAAGAATTTACATGCAAAAGAACCAAACTGGTGCTAACTGATGGTTTAGGCCCTGAAGCCAAGCCTAGCTGGCTCCCTGATAGTCCTCTTAAACATATGAGTAGCAGAAACCTGAGCTTTGATTCACAATGGAAGTTCAGACTAAATCAGTCATATAGCTCTAGCATGTAGTTGACCATTAGGTGGAGTGCAGTCCTCCCAGAAGCCACAGTGCAGATTCTACATCAACAACAAACTAGAATTTTCCCGAATCCCTGAGGCTTTTGTCTAGAAAGCCCAGCTGAAGCCATCTCAACTCTGTAGCCAAAATATTTAATGTAATCTTAGAATACGTTAATAGAAACACAGTCTTCAAAACAGGGAACTTGATAGTCCTCATGCATTGTGCCCTGGTCAGACAACACATGGAGTATTACATTCTGGGCACTGCATTTTAGAAAGGACGTTGATAGACTAAAGTGTACCCATAGGCAAACAACCAAGATGATGAGAGGCCTAAATGAAGACCACACCATATGATACTCAGTTGAAGGAATCAAGGGTGTTTAGCCTGGAGAAGGGCAGCTAGGTGGTACAGTGGATAGAGTATGGGACCTGGAGTCAGGAAGGCTCAAATCTGACTGCAGACACTTACTAGCTGTATGACCCTGGGCAAGTTACTTAACCCTGTTTGCCTCAGTTTCCTGATGAGTTAGAGAAGGAAATGGCAAGCTATTCCAGTATCTTTCCCAAGAAAACTCCAAATAAGGTAACAAAGAGTTGGGACATGGATGAAATGACTGAACAACATCAACAACAAGCCTGGAGAAGAGAAGACGGAGGGGACATGACAATTTGACAATTTTCTCCTTAATACTCTCCCCTTCTTTGGTTTCTATGACACTTCCCTCTGTTGGTTCTCCTTCTACATAACAGACTGCTCCTTCTCAGTCTCCATCTCTCCTCCCATCCTTTCTTCTGTCCATTCTCTAAAAGTGAGTATTCCCCCAAGCTTTGGGGGAATTATTTCTTCCATCATTTCTTCATATTATCTATCAGCTAGCTCATCTACTTGAATGCCATCTCTCCCAAACTCGACTCTTGAATTTCCAGTTCTTATTGGACATCTCCACCTAAATGTTCTGCCATTTTCTCAAGCCCAGTCATTTTATTGGGCAACTTTTTTGGGGGGGGGCAGGGTAATTGGGGTTAAGTGACTTGCCCAAGGTCACACAGCTAGTACATGTGTCAAGTGTCTGAGGCCGGATTTGAACTCAGGTCTTCCTGACTCCAGGGCTGATGCTCTACTCACTGCACCACCGAGCTGCCCCAAACCCAGTCATTTTAATTATAATTCATCACCTACTGATTCCAAACCCAGTCTGTCTATCTTTCTCTGTTTTAGTTGATAAAACAATTATCTCCACCATTCTTCAGATCATCCAGGATTGAAATCTCATAGTCACATAAGGTTTTTTCTCCCTCAACTTCTCCATCCTAAATTCAATAAGTGGCTATATATCCTACCCCTATGATATCACTTTTCTCCATTACTTCTATTCCAGTCCCACTATTACCATCTTCATTCAGGCTTTTATTACCTTTTTATTTGGACTATTAGAGTAGCCTCCCAACCGGTATCACTGCCTGCAATCTTTCCAGCCAATAAATACTTCATTCTGCTGTCAAAGTAATCTGAGACTAGAGGGAAGAAAGACAAAATGGATAAACACATAGAGAAGTTTTGAGTTGTGATATTATTCCAAAGCCTTTATCAGCTCCCAACTACTTAATAGGTAAAATGTCATACTCCTTCTGTTGGCATTCAAGTGCCCCCATGGTCCGAATGGCACCCATATTTTCAGACCTTTTTTCACATTACTCTCCTTCACACACTTTATATTCCAGCCAAACTGGACTATCTTTTCTGATCTGACACTGTGCTTTCTTATGTGCATTTGTACATAATGTTCCCCCATCTCTGGAATGGATGTGAACTCTCTCCATATCTCAACTTGTTAAAATTCTTTTTTCAGTCAATTTTCAGTTGTGTCCAACTCTTTGTGACTCCATTTGGGGTTTTCTTGGCAAGGATACTGGAGTACTTTGCTATTTCCTTCTCCAGCTCATTTTACAGATGAGGAAACTGAGGCAAGCACTGTTAAGTGACTTGCCCAGGGTCACACAGCTAGTAAGTGTCTGAGGCTGGATTTGAACTCGGGAAGATGGGTCTTTCTGCCTCCAGGCCCAGCACTCTGTGCACCATGATGCCACCTACCTGTTTTACTTCCTTTCCTTCTGGATCCCTCTAGCTAAGTGATATAACTTCATCCCCAATAGCCCAGGACTGACCTCGATGCAATCTTCTCATTCCAATTTGTATTTTAATAATTTGTGTCCATTCCTCACCCCCGTACTAAGTTGTAAGCTCTTTGATTGTAGTGAATGGGTCATGTTTTTTAACTTCATGTTCCCAGAGCCTAGCTGACTGCCTTGCACTGACCGCATTTGACTTCACTCAACACAAAACGTGCTGAATAGGATTGAATCAGAACAACCCAGAGACACAATGGGACAGATGTCCCCGTAGTTGGGGGCGGGGGGAGTTTCTAACTGGAAGTCTCCAAGGAAAGGGTGAGGAGGATGGGAGGAAAAATCATTTATTAAGTGCAAATATCATCTCCCTTGATCCTCACAGTAGCCCTTGGAGGTAAGTGTTATTATTGTCCCCATTTTATTGTTGGGGATATTGAGGCAGACCGAAGTTAAGTGACTTGTCCAAGGTCACACAGGCCGTATCCGAGGCCAAATTTAAACTCAGGTCTTTCTAATTTGGAGCAGCTAAGTGGTGCAGTGGATAGAGTACCAGGCCCTTGAGTCACGAGGACCTAAGTTCAAATGTGACCTCACACACTTACTTGCTGTGTGACCCTGAGGAAGTCACTTACCCCTGTTTGCCTCAGTTTCCTCATCTGTAAAAACGAAATAGAGAAGGAAATGGCAAACCAACCTAGTATCTTTGCCAAGAAAATCCTAAATAGGCTCATGGAGAGTCAGACATGGCTAAAACAACTCAACAACAGCAACGACTTTCTGACTTGAGGCCCGGTGCTCTATCTACTGAGCCACCTAGTTGCTAAAGGCAAAAAGGTCATTTGGTGGGGTTGCCGATAACAGGTTTCATCTTGAATGGGATTAGACTAGTCAACCAACCTTTGATCTCACTTTTACCCTGAAATTCTATGCATCCATGATTTCACAAATTCATGCTTTAAAATATACATTTATATTTGATAAATTAAGAAAGTGCTTTTTATTCATAGATATAAATCCTGAAGACTTTCCAGTATATCCCAGGAATGAATTATTCTCTCCATAAAATATCAATTGGCCCATTTGTTTCTCATTTACTTATTGTCCAGCACTTACTTGGACCGTCTAAAGCCCTATTTACAGATCCACAAAGGCATTCTGACACCCCTGCTGCTTTCGAATTGATCCAAATGATCTGACATTGCGCTGTAAACATAATTAATCAGTAGGGATTACCAAAGGGAGAAAAAAATGGAACCTCAATGTCTTAGCAAAATTCCTGCTTCCCAGGCAAGAATACATAATAATATTTAGTAGAAATCCTTCTCATAGGAGCGGAAAGTTCCAAGTTGTTGGTCTACTTGTGAGAATGTCCCTTCAAATCTTACAAGAATAGGAAGTATATACTCCCACCAGGATTCACGGCTGTGGCTAATTCAATCATCTGGTAGCTGTAACAGCTAAGCTTCTGATACCTAATGAAGGTCCTCTCCCTGATGATGGAGGGGTCTCCTCTGGAAAGAAAAAAATGGATAATTCCAGGAATTATCTTAATACCTTAAAAAAATTACACTAGCACGAGATTGGAAGAACGTTTTGCCTTGGAAAGGAAATTGGCTTAGAGAAAAAACAAAGGATAAGGACAAATGGATTCTGGATGGATAAGTATTAACAGTGGGTTCCTCTAAGAATGAGTGCTATTTAACATTTATAAATTATCAGAAGGAGGGTTCATACAGAGAGTGAAATCTATAAATTTGCTACTAACACAAGCAAAATGTAAAGCCAACAGGGATTAATTAACCTCAGGAAGGCCTCATGTGTGTGAAGAAAAGTGGAAAATGAGCTTAAATTTAAAAAGTGTAAATTGTTAATAACAACTCATATTTGCATAGTTCTTTGTGATTACAAAGTATTTTATATGCATTATCTAATTTGGCCCTCATAATAACTCTGTGAGGTAGTTAATCCAAGTAGGTTCTCAAAGTGTAGGTACAAAATACAAGTAAAGGCAGGAGCTGAAGATTTAGAGTCCCACCTACTCCAGGAAGTCTTTCCCATCCCCATAACTGGTCAAATACAAAATCTCCACTTGCCAGAAAGATTTTTATGGAGAACTCACACAGTGCTCGCATGGTGGTCAGAAGAAGAGATACAAGGACCCTCTCAAGAACTTTGAAACTGATTGTGTGACATGGGGGACACTAGCACGGGACTGCCCAGCATGATGTGCCCTCATTGGAGAAGGTGCTGTGCTCTATGAGCAAAGCAGAATTGAAATAGCTCAAAAGAAATACAAGATGCACAAATTTGGAAAAATCCACCCCAAATGTCCACATTGACTATTTGTGCCCAACCTGTGGTAGGACATTCTGAGCTCTGTTGCAATAATTTGGGTAACGGCTACTGTGGCTGTGTAAAACCAAGAACAATCAGCACACAGAATGCTTCAAGCCCAAGTTCTTTTGATCTGCTTTACTAAGAAAAGCAACGTTAAGGGGTTAACAATCTTACTTTAATCCAACATACAAATATGATTCACTTAGTTCAGGGGAAAAAGCCAGCACCCTGAGCTTCAGAGAAAATACAAACAAATTACAAGCATCAACAGGCAGACCTTGTCTGATTCAAATCTCAATTCATAGTTAGCAGAGAAGCATCAACATCAAAGCCGGGGAGCTAATAACAATGGCTGGCCTAGAGTCAAGCACTGCTGGTGCTGTGGTTCAGAGCTCTGAAAAAAGAAAGCCTACCTCTGGTTTTATATATCTTGTTCAGGGTCAAAGGTGAATCACACACGTGACCTAAAATCGTCACAAAAATGCGACTTAAACCCAGGTGATCTAAAAGCTTCTGATGTCATAAACATGTCACTCAAGCCTACATAAACTAGGCTTTCCCTTGAGTCAAGGAGCTCATCAAAGACTCGCAATTTAATCAAGGAAACGAAGGCCAAACTCTTCAAGGGCACTTGGTTGAATAAGTGTGCTAAGAGCCCATCTTGATTCCCAGTACAGCTCATATTAGTCTGATCAGCCAGTCAGACAAACTGTAACTTGACTCTAGCATAGTGATGTCATTTTGGTCCTCTTCAAGAATGAAAGACAACAACCAACCAACCAAGCTGCTAATGCTTTCCCCTCTCAATGGATCTTCCCTCTACTCTGCATACATTTTGTATGCACCTAAGCCATTGTAAGCTGCTTGAGGGCAGAGAACGTCTTTTGCCCCTTTTTGTGTCCCCAGCGCTTGGCATATAGTAGGCACTTAATAAATGTTTATTGAATTGAATTTTATTGATGGCAGGGACCCTGTTTTTACCTTTCTTTTTAGCACTGTTCCTGGCACATAGTCTGTGCATAACGGATGCTTGTTTACTTGACTGAGAATAGAGTTCCAGGATACTATGTGTTCTGGAGCCCCAGTTTTCTGGGGGTGTTCCCTAGAATTAACTCTTTAGCTCTCCCAAAGCTGAGAGTTCTGGATTCCAGCCTTATAGGCAAAAAAGAGGAAATTACCTAGGCAATGCTGATTTTGGCGATTGTCTCACAAGTAACCCCAAGATAAAGATTTTGGGAATCTAGCCTTCTGTCTATTTATTTCAGTTCTGGGAAATATATCTTGTTTGGTACTAATGACTTGCACCCAATGAGACCCCTATCTGGAGGTCTTCAAACAGAGGCTGAATGATTATTCTCACATGTTATGGTGGGGATTCCTTTCATGTTGAGTTTGACTAAAGTGCACTGAGGTCCCTTCCAACTCTGCATTCTTTAGTTCTGTGAATCCATAGTGCAGCTAGATGCTGTTTTACCATTTCCTCATTTATCTCGGTTCTCAACTTTCTGTAAACTACTTCCTTTCTATGCTTTCAAGCCTAAAGATAATTATCCTTGGAAAATAGAAAAAAAAGGAATGGAATAATTCTGCCTTCTTTCCATTGTCCATTATCACCCTGTCCAGTACAACACCCCAATTTTATCTGTATCTTTTGTTTTTATATCACCTTTATTTCCAAATATTCTTTCCCCCATCTCTTGCTCAGAATTCCATCCCTTTTAACAATGTCCTAAGAAAATTATGAAGAAAGTATAGAAGGAGGAGAAGGTACAAGAGGAAGAAGAGAGGAGGAGGAGGAGGAGAAGGAGGAGGAGGGAGAGGAAGAGGAGGAGGGAGAGGAAGAGGAGGAGGAGGAGGAAAGGAAGGAAGGAAGAAAAAAAGGAAAGAAGGAAGAAGGAAGGAAGGAAGGAAAGAAGGGATGAAGGAAAAAAAATCATCAAAACTAACCAATATATCAACTGAGACTGATGTTTCATACCCATTTTCCCTCACCTTGTCAATGAAGAGAGTAAAATTCATTTTCTTATCTCTTGAGGTATCTCATTCATCTTTACATGGTATTGCTCAGACTCTTAGCCTTCTACTAATGAGATACATATGGTACTGCAAGTTGAGGACCCCATCGTGTTTCTAATTAATTATCATTTTAGAAAAACTACTCCTTAACCCATAAAGATAATTTTCATTTTCAGGTTTCAGCCTGGATGTCAGTATGGGGTCAATTGATTTAACCTGGTTCTAACCTGTCTTCCAGTCAAAGTAAGTAATTGGTTGGGTTGTATTACAAGCAAGTTGATGGTCAAACACAGCTGCAGATGTATCTGCTTCTGCCCTTGGACATCTGGCAACTCGATGAACATTTTATAATTGTCTCAGTCCAAAATAAAGGATTAGATCAAAAAAGATCACATAGCAACTCAAAAAGTAGTGTAAACCAAGTTGAAAAAAGAATTAGCAAAGGTCACTGAGCCCCCAAGAGAGCAGTCATGACAAATGGCAAAAGCCTGAGTTAAAGATTCCCAAACAAGCAGAGCAAGAATCAAAGACAGTGTGTACAACTGCTATTTGGTAATGGTGGATCGGTCTATGCTCATTTCCATTCCCAAATTGTGTGTCCATTAGATTAGCTAAAGAGAAGGGAGGGAGAAAAAGTGGAAGCCAATTTCCATTTCCATCCTTTCTTCTTATGCTAGATGGAAGAGCATGGTATTTCCTGGCTCAAAAACTGTTGAAGGTTCCCCATTACTTATGAGACAAATTCAAACTCCTGATTCTGGTATTCAGGGCCCTCCATAATCTATTTCCAGCCTGTCTTGTTTATTAAATCTTCACCAAGGAGGCAGCTAGGCAGAACAAGAGGGGAACTAGAGTCATACAGACACATATACATAGACACACATACATATCAAATGAGACAGTTAAGAGACAAATGAAGACAGAGTGTGGTCACAAAAGCACTGAGATCTTAGAATGATATTGAGCTGAAGAAACTGAAATGACCACATAATTCTTCAATCTGCATGATATAGCATACACCAAAAAATATTTTAACTATTCCTCATATTTTCTTTTTTTTTCTGTGGTTCTAGAGAATGGAGCAAATGTTAAGAATATGTCAAGTCTTGGTCATTTACAAGGATGATTATCCTTAACTTAGGTTACTGGAAGGAAATATTGTTTTACTGATAGTATCTACTTTATTTACTCTACTGATCTCTGGCCAATGTTGCCAACATACCATTTAATTCCTAATCTCCTCTATCTGCTCTGCACGTAGAAAAATCTTGAAACCCAAACACTTAGTCCTTGTTTCCGGGGAAGGCTAGAGACTGGCAAACCTCATGGGATCATGGATCGTGAATTTAGAGCTAAAAGGAATGTTATTGAGAGCAACTCCCTTACTTTCTTTTTTTTTTTTTTGGAGGGGGGAATGCAGGGCAATTGGGGTTAAGTGATTTGCCCAAGGTCACACAGCCCCTTACTTTCTAAATGAAGAAACTGAGGCCCAGAGAGGTCTTGTGACTTGTTCAAGATAGTAACCAGCAGGGTGAGGATTTGAACCCATATCTTCTGTCTCCAAAACTAGTATTCTTTCACGACTCTAGCGTTGCTTACAGAAAGGCCCTGGGTTCCCCAGTTCCTGAGTCTGAGTCACAAATGTTTTGACTGAAATGAATTCCCAGAACCTCAGACACACCCACACTCAAACGTGAATACAAAAACACATTCCAAAGCCAAAGGGAATTTCTTTATTATTATTACTTGTCATTTTGAATGATTACTGCCTCCTTGGTGTCCTTCTTTGTACAGAAAATTGAGAACTAATTGTAATTCCAAATTAATTTAATACTAAGGTTTATCTACTGGTATCATCATTATCTAAATTTAAGATTTAGTTTTGAATTAAGGGAGGCCAGCAGTTTCTAATTTTGTTTCACAGAATCACAAGGGATCTGGTTCCTTATGTCATGGGTTCCTAGGAGCTATACTTGGCATCAATTCTCAATTTAATCAGTAGAGTGCTCACTTTTTCCATCCTAACCAATGAACTTTCTCTGCAGTGCCTCTGGGTATCATCTGACAGCAAGGAGAAAGTCAAGCTTCTGCCCAACAGAGATCCCCAAACATTTGCCATTTGCAAATTTTCTTTCGTGATGCAAGAGCCACACTCCTTTCTTCCTGTTGTTCAGTTTTGTAGTACAGGGACTCAGCATGTCCAGGAAGCCTTGACAATGTTTTCTGTTTTGACTTGGTTGGCTTTTCCTGCCCAGATAATTAGTGGTGTGGTTTGGACTAGTTATGGCACTTCAAAAGTCTGAAAGCTGAGCCTTTTGACTTCCCAAGGAAACAGACAGTTTTTGCTTGTAACATCTGTCCTAGTAAAGCGTTGGTGATTCTGACATACCGGATACTGATTTGGGGCCCTAGGAGTTGGAGGTTTCCATCCTGTTCCATCTAATAAAGATTTATTAAGTGCAAAATACAGCAGAAAGAGTGTGGAATTTGACACTCAAAGGACTTGGATTCAAATCTAGATTCTTAATATTGTGTGACCTCGGTCAAGTCTTGGTCAATGTCTATAGGCCTCAGTTTCTCATCTGTAAAGATGAGAGTATTGATGACTTTTAAAGTCTTTTCCAGTTCCAAATTTATGATCCAGTGGTTCTACCACGTGTTAGGTGCTTCTGACAGAAATAAAACACTAACAAGCGTTCCCCAGAGAAGTTTTTCCTAGGACACACCTGAGCCCCTTGGGTTTTTCCCTCCTTTCTTTGAGGCTCAGAAGCTGCCTGTTCCTGCAAGTAAGAGTGAGTGAGCACTTTGGGAATTTGGGCATACCAGGGGTGTGCCTTGGCTCCAGACTGAACATCTGAACCCCTTGGGCAATACCTACTTGTAGCCAAACAGACTCCAGAGGCCATTTTGAGTTTGCCAGAGAGCTTTATTGGCCCCTGACCAAAAGCCTAGTCTGCATCTCAGAATGGGCCTTTGTCTTAGCAAATGAATAACTTTGATAACAAGCACTTTCATTTAAACCCAGAATAAGAACAGCTATCTGCTTGGAAGGATGAAGTGAGATTATGGATTAGAAAAAGCTTTGAAAGTAAAAGTGCTCTGCAACTGCATGGGAGGATTCCTACCCTATTGATATTGGGACCCGAACATCTTTTTCCCTGGATATTTCCGCAAACGCAGACAACTGATGGTATAAACAAAGAAGCCTGTACTTATTGTCTAGACTTGGATTTTTTTTTTCATCCTTTATTTTCCTCTTTTACTTTTGGTAGGAAAATTAAAGTTCAAATGATAGCAAATTTGGAAATGGACAAAGACACCAACAGACAAGAACAATGACCATAGTACGCACTTAGCTTACTTTGTTGCTTGTTTGACAGAGTGACTAACAGTGAAGCCAAATCCATCCTCATCCAGAAAAGTCTCTGAGAATAATAGCTCTCATTCACATTCACAGATTTCCCTTAGGAGAAAGAGAAAGAAGATATTATTTTTTTCCATTTACTGGAACAGAAACTGACAGGAATAACTTGAGACTTGACCTAGTCACATAGAGAGGAGGCAGCGAATCTGAGAAGAGAATTCTGCAGACACAATCCTGCCTGGTCCAGTAGGTCAGCTCTTCAGACTCCCTTCCAAAATATATTAGATCTGACAAAATTCTAATTACTCCCAAATTTGCATAGGCCACACCCACACTTAACAAAGCTTCTGCCTCCCACCCATCTCTGCTACCTTTCTCTATTCCCCAGGCCAAAAAACAAACAAATAAAAATTGTAATTGTATAAGCTTAGCCTAATCACCTTTTTAAGGTCATAGGATTCATAGATTATGAGAAATTGAAGGCCAGAGAAATTAAATGACTTGCCCCACTTTACAGTTGGCTTGGGATTCAAACCAAGGTGATCTGATTCCGTAACTAGGTTCTTTTTTGCCTGAATTGTTGGTCATCCCACCAATGCTGAATGTCATGTAAATTCTCTGAAGAGAAGAGTACCTGTCTTATTTAAAGGTGGTATGTCAGAATCGTAAAACCTCGGAGTTGGAATGGACCACAGAGGCCAGCAAACCTAAATCACTGCCTGAGGAAGAATTCCTTCCAATGTGTCCTCCTCATAGTAGACAAAGTAATGTGACTGATGAGGTGATCGGATCACTTCACTCCCCTGCTCAAGAAGTTCCATAGGTTTCCCATTAGCTGCCCCCCCCCCCAAAAAAAAGAGCTCATGATAATGGCATCCAAGGACCATCTTCCTCAAAAAGATTTCTGGCTTTTGAGTCAGGAAAGACTTAGGTTCAGATCTTGTCTCTGACACTTACTAGTTCTATGACCTTGGGTAGCTCACTTAGTGTATTTGAGTCTTGGTTTCTTCATTTGTAAAATAGGAGATAATAATATTTCCAGTAGGGTTGTGGTGAGGAAAGTGTTTTGCATGTGTTCTATAAATGTGGAGTTTGCTTTGGCTTGGTTTTCATCCACACCTGTGATTTCAGTGGTGTGGGAAAAACCCAGTGAGGAAACTCCGTCTCCCAAAGCAGATGAGCAATGTTCTAAAATCCAGAGTCTTAGGGAGTCACCTTTCTAGGTATGAGTTACATTATTCATTTAAATTCATCAGATTAATTCTCCCTCCCATCCCTACCCCCACGCCCCTGTTAAAGCAGACCATTTTACTCTCAGCACTTGTCTTTGGTATTTTTTTCTTTTGAAACTACGTTTACACAACTTCTACTCCTTGCTCATAGTTCTGCCTTCTGCAAGAACAGGTCAGTTCTTTTTTTTCCAGATGATAATCTTTCCTATACTTGGAGAAAACACTAGAGCTTCCTTCAAGTCTACCTTTCCTGAGGCTCAATACCTCCAGTTCCTTCATCACCCTTCCTATAACCTGAACTTGTAGTCCTCCATTACCCTAAATACTCCTTTTAGGGATGCCCTCTAGCTTATTAATGTCCTTCCTAAAATGTACACCATATTTTAGATTTGGTTAGACTCAGGCAGAGAGCCATGGGTCTATCACCTTCCTCATTCTACACATTGTTATTTATATGACCTAAGGTCCAATCAGCTTTTTTGATTGACATATTTCACGGTTGACTCATTGATTATTTTTTTCCAAATAAACTAATATCTAGGCAGGGCCAGCTAGATGACACAGTGCATAGAGTGCGGTGCCTGGAGTCAGAAAGACTCGGATACTAGCTGTGTGACCGTAAGTCACACAACCCTGGGTAAGTCACATAACCCTGTTTGCCTTAGTTTCCTCATCTGCAAAATGAGCTAGAGGAGGAAATGGCAAACCACTGCAGTTTCTTCACCAAGAAAACCCCAAAGGGGGATATGGAGAGTGGGACATGAATGAAAAGTGACCAAGTAACAATAAGAGCTAACTATATAGTCTCTATGTCTTATACTTATGCAGATGATCCGTCTACAAGACAAATGAAGATGATGTCTACAAGACAATCTATTGAGAAGTTCTATGGCTTAAGATTAATTACCCTCTGGCTAACCTGGTAATGAGCCTCTCTGGATTTAGTGAGCCTGGTCTTCAGGTAGCAGGCTTTACATCACGTGGGATCCTTCAAGAGCTTCTATTAACATAGCTTTCAAAACCCCAGAAGTCACACATAAGCTAATATGAGGTATCAGAGTAGGACTTTGGTGGAGAAAGACTATATTTATCCATCCCCATAAAACTTAATTTTGTTAGAATGAGTTTCATGTTTTAACCTTTGAAATCTTTTTGGATCTTCACTGTCATCCAACACAGTATCAAATTCAACCTTAGACTCTTATGAGTTGTGGGACCCTGATCAAGGTGCTTAACCTTTCTCGGCCTCAGTGTCCTCACCTGTAAAATGAAGATAATAACTACAGCTATCTCATGTTGGTTGTGGGCATAAAATGAGATATTTGTAAAATTTGCACAACCTTAAAGGGCTATATAAACGCTAGCTCTCTGTCTTTTGTTATTATTATTCATTTTTTCTACTTTTGTGTCATCTGCAAATTTGATAAGCATATCAGCTATGCCTTTATCCAAGTCACAGAGAAAAATGATAAATAGAACAGACTCCTGGGGCACTCAAGCAGAGACTTTTTTTTCCAGGTTGACATCTGATCCCTTGATAGCTGCTCTTTCAGATCTAATTTTTTTTAACTAGTTCTGAATCATGTACCCCATATCTCTCCCATCTCCTCTACAAGGACAGCATGAGAAAATTTGTCTTCCCCAGGCTCAGTAGAGCCCTCTAAACACAGAAGGTGCTTTTAAAAAATGTTTGTTGAATGAGTGAAAACAACAAAAAGGAGAAGAAAAAGTGAAATGTGAGTCAGTTCTCTGGGGTCAACAACATGGTTCTCAGCTTGGCCTTCCTTTTTTTTTTTTGTTTTGTTTTGTGGTTCAGAGGTTGGTGCTTACTTCTGCAGCTGCAACACTACACTTTCTGACTGTTGCCAGGTTTAAAAGTCATGTCCTTTGCAATTTAAAAGGAGGTCAAACCTTCTTCTCTTGTGATTGGATTATAGCTGGCTTTTGTGCAAGACAACAAGCAAAGCAGGAGAGCCACTAGTAATAGCAGTTGAAATGACTGATGACCATGTGCTCAGCCGATGGGCAAGTCATAACTATCTTTCAGGGGATTTAATTTATGTTGGCTGGTTTGGCTTCCTGAGCTGTACATATTTGGTTTAGGGAATGCAAGGAATTTGCTTGCTGAGCAAATTTATTCATCCTCTTTTCTCTGTCTCTAGGCTCTTTTCCACTGATGCATATATTTTTTTTAATTTTTGTAAAGTTTTTTTAAAAGGAAAATTCCATCAGTGGGCATGACCCCAAAGTTACAAAGTTCCAGGGGCCTATTTAAATTTGGAGCAAACCCTCTGTAGGAATGAGCTTCACTGTGCACATTTAAGAGAAAACTCTGGCTCCATCTTCTAAAGGGACACATTTGAACTTACAAATAAAGGCCAAGAACCACCAGGCAGTGTTACCAGGTACAATGATAGCATTAAGGTGGAATACTCTGATTAGGTGATGGCAAATATGGATGGCAAAAGAGATGTTTTGACTGTGTACTGAAATAGGTCAGGATAAATGCAAACTATCGTTCTGTGATTGGTCTCCAAAACTTGTTGTACGCCTAAATAAAATAAAATAAAGACCAGTACATTTGTGAGAATAGAATGATAACATTATGAAAGGGGGCTCTTAACCTTTCTAGGAATCCTGGACCCCTTTGGCAGTCTGGTGAAGCCAATGGAAACCTTTTCAGAATAAAGTTTTTAAATAAAAAAAATGCATAGGATTACAAAGGAAACCAATTATATTGAAACATAGTAATCAATTTAAAAAATTCATGGTTCCCCAGTCCCTCAGTGTAAAAAGCAAACAAAATACACACGTGTTTTAAAGGAATTTTAGAAAAATGTAATTGAAAGATCATTGAAGATTTAATACTGAAAGAGACCTTAGAAAACATTTAATCCAAACCCCTCATTTTATATATGAGAAAACAGAGACCTAGAGGAGTGAAGTGAGCTCCCTAAGGTCATCCAGGTGGCACGTGGTAGAATTACAAATTTGAATCCAGTTTTTATGATTCCAAATCCAGTTCTTTTTCCACTAAGCTCGAAGATGAATCTCTTCATTTTACAGATAAAAAAAAAAAAGCAGAGGCCAAGAAAGATGATATGACTTTGTCCAAAGTCACAGTCATAGAGTTGGGTCTAGAAAGTGAATTTCTAGAGTCCAGCCATTTTTCTACCATAGCACTGAATCTTTCTAGACTTGTAGCAATATCTAGTTCAGAAATGCTATAGAATATCCTTATGCAATTTTGATGATTTCCCTCTAAAACACCCCTCAAAAGAGCCTATCAATTAAAGATATACAGTGGCAGCCTGCTGTTCAATTTGGACTTGCAAATAGCCTTTGGGAAGTCAGTTGCCCTTGTAATTACAAACTGTGGAAGACTTCTATTTGCTCATGATTTATTGACTTCTTTATGGATTGTGCACTGCCTTCAACACATTCTTCTTCCACTCGGGACAGTCTGATGTGAAAGTAGGAACCAAGTTTTTAGGCAACCAAAAATGCCCAGATCAAAAAGAGGAAAAAAAATTTTAAGAAAGATCTACTATGCCATCTAGTGGCAAACCTGGTACTCTGCAAAGAAATTATTTGAAATATGATCACCCCTGGCACCTACTTAGAGAATCCTGTAGCTAAAAGTAAAAGAAAAAAAATGGAAGAAACCTTGGGGATCACCTCATCCCACTCCTGAGGAAACTGAGGACCAGGGTTCAAGAAGGAAAGGGATGGGCTAGATGGCATCTGATGGCCCTCCCAGCTGTAGAGTTACTGGTCCTAGGGTTTAAACCTATGTTCTCTGACTCAAAATCCAGTGCAAAACAGAATTAGAAAAGGTTTACATAGGAGACTATATACCAGACAATACAGAGTGAAGGAGCTCTGCTCTTGGGAGAGAGATAACTCAACTTAACCAAGAGAAGGTATCCTAGATCTCACCCAAGGGGAAGTCCCCATAGTCTCTAGAGTAGCAAGCCGGGGATAGGGACATGATGGAGACTGCCAGTTCCTCATGTCAGACTCTTCCCAGAATCTTTTCCTTCAACAACCTGAAGTAGGTTTGGCATTTTCTATTTCCCTTCTTAAAGCTCAAAGTCACAAGTGCCCAAAGCAACTCAAAGCTATATACCCAAGGATAGCATGAGAGATTTTTTTTTCCCAAGCCTACCCTGGTGTTCTGAGCAGTGTATTGCTTTGCAGATCACATCACAAAATTGTGAGCCTGTAGGATATTCAACTCACTATCCCATATGTAGCATGGGCTGTCTCCCGTCTATAGCATAGGCTGTCATCATGTGGCTCAAAGGGAGGCAGAATAAGCATCTCCTACCTCTTCTCTCCCCACCCTTCTCTAAGGGAGACTTTCATTCCCGCCAGGAGGAAAAACAGGAGGTTGAGACTAGAGTCTGTTCTGCTCTCCTCCTCAAGCTAGATTCATTTCTCCCTTAGATGTTGTTAGTCTAGGGAATATGGATGGGTTCGATATCACTTCTGATCACTGTGTCACTATTGGGAGGAAGCAGGAATCCAGGCTTTATATGCAAAACCTTATCTTTTTCCCTTCAAATTCCAGTTCTGCAATGAACACACATAGCATATAAGCATAGAAATCCATTTATCCAAATCATAGCAAAACAGAAAATGGAGAAAGTCTACATAGGAGGATATATATCAAACAATACAGAGTGAAGGAGCTCTCCCATTGGGAGTGAGATAACTCAACCAAGAACAAACTCCCCACAGTTTCTAGTGTAGCAAGCTTGAGACAGGGATATGCTAGAGACTGTCAGCTCCTCTTACATCTTTCACGGGGTTGGCATCTTCCACCTTCTTTCTCTAAGCTGAAAGCCAGGGTGACTCAAAACTCCAAGAAGATTGAAAAAGGCTAGAGCTCATCTGCTCTCTTAACTCTACCCTGACCCTTATGTAGGGCAGGACATTCTTCTCCATCTCTGAGGATAAAGATCCATACCAATGGGTTTTAGGCTAGGGGTTATAGCAATGTAGTTTGGTAGCAGGAATCAAATGAAACCTGGAGTTTGAGAGACAACAATGCATCAAGGAAGCCTCTGTTTCTTTGCTTCTCACTTTCTATTCCCCCAAGCTCTGCTGTGCCCCCCCCCACCTTATTCTTCTTCCATATATCATTGTATTTTATTTATTTTATTAAATATTTACCAATTATATTTTCATCTGGTTTAGGACACAATCAGGAGTGTTGCAGACTGCAGCGTTTGATACCTCTGCCCTGGACTTGGGGTAATGCTGCACAAAGATAATATAACGATTTACCCATAATAGCTTGAATGCCCTTCCTCTTCAGCTCCATGGATCTCTACATCAATATCATCACCTTGATAACCTGAGCCTCAATTCAGATCTGCCAACGTGAGCCTGCTGTAATTGTCCTCTAACTCTTTAAGATTTATTCTGATTTCCCACACAGGCAGGCAAAAGAAACACTCCTCAGAGGCAGTCACTTCATTTCCCCCTTTCGCATTATACTTCTTAGGCTTTTGACAAGTCTTTCCTTTTATTTTCCTTTAAAGATCTCCTAAATCAAAGCTTCATTCACCCTTTCTCCTACCAAGGGTGGGGAATCTGCAGCCATGAGACCACATGGGGCCCTCTAGGTCCTCAAATGCCACCCTCTGACTGAATCTAAACTTCAGAAAACAAATCCCCTTAATAAAAGGACATAGGACCTAGACCTGGATTTTTTTTATTTTTTCTTTCCCTATATATTTTTTGGGGGCAGGAAGGCAGGGCAATTGGGGTTAAGTGACTTGCCCAAGGTGACAGAGCTAGTGAAGCATCTGAGGCCAGATTTGAACTCAGGTCCTCCTGACTCCAGGACCAGTGCTCTACTCACTGCACCACCTAGCTGCCCCCTTTTCTTCATTTTTAACTATTTTACTTATTCAATGTGAATCTCATTGCCAAAACTGTCCTCAACACCTGTCATAGTGTCATGATCATAGACTAAGACCTGGAAAAAATAATAGAGGCCATTTAGATCCAGTGGTTCCAAAATTGATACTGTAGAATCTCCCCAAGGACACTTTGCCAGACACCAAGTGATGTCTGCTCCTCTAGCAAGAGATTAGAAATATAGGATTCATCCCATCCTTACTGTGATAGTCAGTTATCTCCAAAATGGCCACATCTTTCCTTATCCTCCAAAAATCCTCCACTCTGCCCTTTCCCTCTTCTGGGCAAACTACCAACCTCCTGAGAGAGGTTTTAGCACCTTAGGGCACTTCTAACCTAAACTAAACTGATGCCCACAGCAACTGTGCAAGTGCTGCTGGGAAAATCATACCTCATCCCAGTCCCATCCAACCGTCCAAGATCACTCAAGGTTTCAGTGGAAGGAGTGAAACACCCTTTGGCTCTCACTATGCTTTTAATTACTGGTAAGAGCCTCAAGCTCCCCCATTTTCATTTTGGGTGGGACAGAAGGAGCCACGTAAGCTAAGTAGGCATGGATGGATTGTGATCTGGATTGTAGATACTATTACATTATCTTTCCCTCCAAAAAAATCCACCCATCTTCCAAACTTCCCTATTACTGTCAAGGACACCACCATCCTTATAGTCACCAAAGTTTTTAAAATCTTAATGTCACCTTCAATTCTTTATTTTCCTTCATCTGACATCTATATATATGATCAGTTGCAAATCTTGTCAGTTTTAGCCTCATCATTCTTACATCTGACCCCTTCTGTCTACTCACAGAGCCACCAATTCAATTTAGGTCCCCATCACCTGTCTCACCTGGACTTTTGCAGTAGCATCTTATTTGGTCTCCTTGCCTCCACTATCTCCCCTCTCCAAATTAGCCTCCCACACAGATGCCAAAGTTTTCCTAAAGCACAGGACTGATGATGTCACTCCCCTACACAAATCTCAGACACCTCCTATTTATTCTAGGATTAAATCTTATTTTATCTTTATGTCATCCTTCTTAAATTTCTATGTGTAAATTTTATAACACACATAATTATTAGTACAATACTACATGGATAGGGAATTCATTAATAAGGGAAATTCCCAGGTGAGCAAACTCCCTTCATCAACGAAGTCTACTCCCTTCTCTGTACCTTATCTTACAGAGTTGCCTAAATCAAAAGTGTCAAACATATAGCCCACAATCTTCCAAGTACACTGAAACAGAATAAAACGTAATTTGGAAATACTTTTTTTTTTAAAATAATTTATTTATTTAACATATTTGGTTTTCAGCATGATTTTCACAACAGTTTGAATTACAAATTTTCTCCCCATTTCTACCCTCCCCCCCCACTCCAAGATGGCATATATTCTGGTTGCCCTGTTCCCCAGTCAGCCCTCCCCTCTATCATCTCCCTCCCCTCTCATCCCCTTTTCCCTTCCTTTCTTGTAGGGCAAGATAAATTTCTACGCCCCATTGCCTGTGTATCTTATTTTTTAGTTGCATGCAAAAATTTTTTTTGTTTTTGAACATCTGTTTTTTAAAACTTTGAGTTCCAAATTCTCTCCCCTCTTCCCTTCCCACCCACCCTCCCTAAGAAGTCGAGCACTTCAACCTAGGCCACACATGTATAACCCTTCCACAATACTCATGTTGTGAAAGGCTAACTACATTTTGCTCCTTCCCAACCCATCCCGCTTTATTGAATTTTCTCCCTTGACCCTGTCCCCTTTCCAAAGTGTTTGTTTTGATTACCTCCACCCCCATCTGCCCTCCCCTCCATCATCCCCCCCCTTTTATTTTTCTTTATCTTCCTCCCTCTTCTTTCCTGTGGGGTAAGATACCCAACTGAGTATGTATGGTATTCCCTCCTCAGGCTGAATCTGATGAGAGCAAGGTTCACTCATTCCCCCCTCACCTGCCCTCTCCCCTCCTCCCACAGAACTGCTTCCTCTTGCCACCTTTATGCGAGATAATCCACCCCATTCTATCTCTCCCTATCTCCCTCTCTCAGTATGTTGCTCTCTCATCCCTTAATTTCATTTTATTTCTTTTACATGTCTTCCCTTCATCTTCAACTCACCCTGTGTCTGTTCTCTCTCTTTTACATATATATATATGTATATACACACATAAAAGCACACATATATATATATACCTACATACACATGCATACATATACACATAGATACATACATACATACACATTCACTTATATATATATACATAAACACATATATATGCATATTCCCTTCAACTACGCTAATACTGAGGTCTCATGAATCATACACATCATCTTTCCATGTAGGAATGTAAACAAAACAGTTCAACTTTAGTAAGTCCCTTGCAATTTCTGTTTCTTGATTGCCTTTTCATGCTTCTCTTGATTCTTGTGTTTGAAAGTCAAATTTTCTATTCAGTTCTGGTCTTTTCACTGAGAAAGCTTGAAAGTCCTCTATTTTATTGAAAATCCATATTTTGCCTTGGAACATGATACTCAGTTTTGCTGGGTAGGTGATTCCAGGTTTTAATCCTAGCTCCATTGACTTCCGGAATATCGCATTCCAAGCCCTTCGATCTCTTAATGTAGAAGCTGCCAGATCTTGGGTTATTCTGATTGGGTTTCCACAATACTCAAATTGTTTCTTTCTGGCTGCTTGCAGTATTTTCTCCTTGATCTGGGAGCTCTGGAATTTGGTGACAATATTCCTAGGAGATTTCTTTTTGGGATCTATTTGAGGAGGTGATCGATGGATTCTTTCAATTTCTATTTTGCCCTGTGGCTCTAGAATATCAGGGCAGTTCTCCTTGATAATTTCTTGAAAGATGGTATCTAGGCTCTTTTTTTGATCATGGCTTTCAGGTAGTCCAATAATTTTTAAATTATCTCTCCTGGATCTATTTTCCAGGTCAGTGGTTTTTCCAAGTAGATATTTCACATTGTCTTCCATTTTTTCATTCCTTTGGTTCTGTTTGATAATATCCTGATTTCTCATAAAGTCACTAACTTCCACTTGCTCCAATCTAATTTTTAAAGTAGTATTTTCTTCAGTGGTCTTTTGGACCTCCTTTTCCATTTGGCTAATTCTGCCTTTCAAGGCATTCTTCTCCTCATTGGATTTTTGGAGCTCTTTTGCCATTTGAGTTAGTCTGTTTTTTAAGGTGTTGTTTTCTTCAGCATATTTTTCAGTATTTTTTTGGGTCTCCTTTAGCAAGTCATTGACTTGTTTTTCATGGTTTTCTCGCATCCTTCTCATTTCTCTTCCCAATTTTTCCTCTACTTCTCTAACTTGTTTTTCCAACTCCTTTTTGAGCTCTTCCATGGCCTGGGACCAGTTCCTGTTTTTCTTGGAGGTTTCTGTTGTAGGCTCTTTGACTTTATTAATTTCTTCTGTCTGTATATTTTGGTCTTCTTTGTCAGCAAAGAAAGAATGCAAAGTCTGAGACTGAATCTCGGTGCGTTTTCGCTGCCTGGCCATGTTCCCAGCCAACTAACTTGACCCTTGAGTTTTTTAGTGGGGTACGACTGCTTGTAGATTACAGAGTTCTATGTTCCATGTTTGGGGGGGAGGTGCCAGCTCTGCCACCCCAGCACTGCTCCTTCCCCAGCCCCCAACCCGAACTGGGCTCAGATCTTCGGCAGGCTGTGCACCCCTGCTCTGATCCGCCACTTAATTCCTCCCACCAGGTGGGCCTGGAGCCGGAAGTAACAACAGCTGTAGCTGCCCCATCTCCGCTGCCCCCGGGGCTGGAAGCCGAACCTCGAACTCCTTCTACTCCCACAGCTTTTCCCACTAACCTTCTCCGCAGTCTTTGGTGTTTGTGGGTTGAGAAGTCGTAACTGCCGCAGCTCACTGAATCAGGGTGCTAGGGCCCCCTCTGCCCGGCTTCCGGTCTTGATGATCCACGCCGCTCAGGCTGGGCTCCGCTCCACTCCGTTCCCAGCTCCCAGCTCCGTGCGGGACAGACCTCACCCAGAGACCATCCAGGCTGTCCTGGGCTGGAGCCCTGCTTCCCTCTGCTGTTTTGTGGGTTCAGCCGTTCTATAATTGGTTCAGAGCCATTTTTTATAAGTTTTTGGAGGGTCTCCGTAGGGAGCTCACATTATTCTCTGCTTACTAGCCGCCATCTTGGCTCCGCCCCCAATTTGGAAATACTTAACAAAATAAAGAAAATTACAATAAAACCTAGACAATATTAATATGTACTTTTCTAAGTCAATATGCCATCTGAAGGGATGATCATGTATGGTTTAATGGTTTTATTTCTCTTTGAGTTTGACACCTTTCAAGAGTGCTAAGAGGTTAAGTGACTTGCCTAGGGTCACACATCCAACGTGTAGGAAAGATTAACGTTCCAGTCCTTCCTGACTCTGAGGTGAACTATCTACCACATCATGTTGACTCTCAGGATAAGAATATAATGTATAAAGAAGTAAATATACACATGTTGGGGAGTACATGCTCAAAATATTTCTAATGATCAAGGTATACAATCAAAAAATTTGAAGACCAACAATTAAGTCCTCCTCTCATTTTTTACAGATAATAATAACTAATATTTATTTATATATGTCGTGTTTTAAAGTTTGCAAAACACTTAAGTTGTGTCATTACTCTATTACTATCTCCATTTTAATAATAATAATGATGGCTAACATTTCCTATAGAACTATTTATGTGCCAGGCCCTGTGCTAAATGCTTTACAATTATAATCTCATTTGATTCTCACAACAACCCTGAGAGGTAGGTGCTATTTTTCCCATTTTACAGATGAGGAAACTGAGGCAGATGGAGGTTAAGACTTGCCCAGGGAGTGGGCAGCTAGGAAGTGTCCAAATGCAGCACTGTCAACTTAGCTGACAAATGAGGAAACAGAGGCTCCTGGCAGTTGTGACTCATCGAAATGGACACTAATAGAAAGTAGCCGAGCTGGGGTTTAAATTCAGGTCCTCTGACTCCCCGTACAGTCTGTTCTCCACTGCACTACTTGAAATGACTTCCCATTATACTACAGAAAGCTTAACTGTAACAACAATAATATAATGGCTACCGTCCATATAACTCTTTAAGGTTTGCAAAGAGTTTTATATATGTTATTTTATTTGATTCTCATACCGACCCTGGGAGGGAGGTACTCTATTATTAACTTCATTTTACAGATGAGAAAAATGAAGCTGAGGTCAAGTGACTTGCCCAGGGTCAAACAGCTAGTAAGCATTTAAGGAAGGATGTGATCTCACATCTCCATGACTACAAATCTAGCACTGTGCCATAGAGTTGCCTCACAAAATATAGAAGCATAGAATTTTAGAGCTGAAAGGAACATTAGAGACCCAGTCCAGTCTCCAGGATCACACAGTGATGGACTAGCTCTAGAACTCAAGTTTCTTTTCTTTTTTTTAAAAAAAAATTTTTTCCCAATTACAACTAAAAGCAATTTTTAATGTTTTTTTTTAAATTTTGAGTTACAAATTCTCTCCTACCTTCCCTCCCCTCCACCCTCTCTGAAGCAGTAATTTGATATAGGTTATACACATGTGATTATGCAAAACACATTTCCATATTAGTCATGTTTATAAGAAAACACAGACAAACAAAAAACAACCATGAAAAAAATGAAGGGAAGAATGTGATCTGCATTCGGACTCCATCAATTCTTTCTCTAGAGGTGGATAGCATTTTTCATCATGAGTCCTTTGAAATGGTCTTGGATCATTGCATTGCTGAGAATAGCTAAGTCAATTTTGCTGTTACTCTGTACAATGTTTGCCAGGTTCTGCTCATTTCACTTTGCATCAGTTCATGTAAGTCTTCCCAGGTTTTTCTGAGAACATCCTGCTCATCACTTCTTAAATCACAATTGTATTCCGTTACAATTTTATACCACGACTTGTGGGACCCAGGTTTCTTATCTCCCAATTCCTAGTACTTATTGTGTCACTTCCAATTTTGTTCTTCATCCCTTTTCAAGCAGTCCTGAGATTGCTACTTTCCCTTGATTTCTATACAACTATTCTGCATTCCTCCAAAGCCAATTTACTCAATGATGCCATTATTTTAGAGCAATGGCTCTCAAACTTTTTGGTCTGACCCTTTTATAGTCTTAAAAATTATTCAGAACTCCAAAGTTTTTGTTTATGTAGGTTATTTCTACATATCTTGACTATATTAGAAATGAAATGATACATTTTTAAAAATACATATTTAAAAACAATAATAAACTCATTACATGTTAACATATTTTTATGAAAACATTTTTTCAAAAGAAATAGAATGGGCATTGTTTGACTTTTTTTTCAAATTTCTTAAATGTCTGGATGGATTTCACATCTGCTTCTGCATTCAATCTGTTGTGATATGTTGTTGTGGTTGAAATATATGAAGAAAATCTAGCCTTACATAGATAATGCAGTTGGAAAAGAAAGGAGCATTTTAATAGGCAAATAACAGCTTAGTAGTATTATTATGAAAAATTTTTACCTCATAGACCCTTTGAAAGGGTTTAAAGGCCACACTTTGAGAACCATTTTTTAAGTGGATTGCAAAACCCATAACAAGTAATGGTATCCTTAGAAATCTTCAAGCAAAGGACATTAATTTTTCAGGTATCATAGGGGTAATTTATTTTCTTAAATGGATTGAACTACATGGCCATTGAAGTAATTTTCAACTCTGAAATTCTATGTATGATCACTATTTATCTTATACTATGAACTCCTAGAGAGCATCACATGTATTTATAAGCCTTAACACAAGAGATAGTGACACATTTCTAAAAATCAATTGATTTTTAACATTTATTTTTTAAAATTCTGAGTTCCAAGTTTCATCCCTCACCCCAACCCTTCCCCTACCCCTTGAGAATAAAAACAATATGATATCAATTATACATATGAGGTCAGGCAAAACATTTTCAAATTAGCGACGTTGCAAAAAATAAAAATAAAAGGCAAGAAGCGTATAGAAAATGAAAACAGTATCCTTCAATTTGCACGTAGAGTTCATCAGTTCTCTTTCTGGAGGTGGATAACATTTTTCATCAAGGATCCTTTGGAATTGTCTTGGATCGTTGCCTTGATCAAAGTAGCTAAGCCTTTCACAATTAATCATTCTTACAATACTGCTGTTACTGTGTACATTGTTCTTCTCACTTCACCTTGAGTCAGTTCACATAAGTCTTCCTAGGCTTTTCTGAAACCATCTTGCTTGTCATTTCTTATCTTTATTCTTGTTGTTATCTAGTCATTTCAGTTATGTCTGACTCTTTGTGACCCATTTGGGGTTTTCTTGGCAAAGACACTAGAGTGGTTTGTTATTTCCTTCTCCAGCTCATTTTACAGATGAAGAAACTGAGGAAAACAAGGTTAAGTGACTTGCCCATGGTCATACAGTTAGTAAGTGTCTGAGGCCAGATTTCAACTCAGGAAGATGGGTCTTTCTGACTCCAGGCCCAGACTCTATGCACTGCACTACCTAGCTGCCCTATCACTTTTTATAGCACCGTAGTATTCCATCACAATGATATACCACAACTTATTCAGCCATCCCCCATCTGATGGTCATCCCCCTGATTGCCAATTCTTTGCCACCACACAAAAAGGTTGTTATAAGTATCTTTGTACAAATAGGTCCTTTCCCCTTTTCTTTGATCTCTTTGGGATACAGACCTAGCGGGATATTGCTGGGTCAAAAAGTATACAGTTTGATTGCCCTTTGAGCATAGTTCCAAATCGTTCTGCAGAATGGTTGGACCAATTTACCACTCCATCGACAGTGTATTAGTGTCCCTACTTTTCTACCTCCCCTCAAACATTTTCCTTTTATCGTATTAGTCAATCTGATAGTGTGACGTGGTACCTCAGAGTTACTTTAATTTGCATTTCTCTAATCGATAGATAACATATTTTAAAGTATTATTTTTTAAAAGTTCTATTAATGTCTTTTGTTTTTATTCATCACTTCCCCTTAAACTCTTCTTTCCCTTCCCCCTCACCAGCCCTCCCTTATAGCAAAGAAAAATTATTGAGGCAAAACCAACAGACACGGTGACCATTTCTAACATGTATGTACCACACTACGTGCTTGTAGACCCTCAGCTCTCTACTTAGTAGAGGAAACTGTGTTTCAGTAGCAGTTATCTGGGATAGAAATTGTTCATAGCATTTAACAGGAGGGGACTTGCAATGCCTTTAGTGTTATTTAGATAATTGTAGTTACTGTATATGTTGTTTTACTGGTTCTGTTCTCTGCATCACTTCCTGCAAATCTTTCCAGGCTTCTCTGAATTCCTTGTATTTATGATTTCTTATAGCACAATAGTTCAGAATATTCATATATAACAATTTGTTTAGTCATTCCTTAATTAACAGGTACCTGCTTGGCTTCCAGTTTTTTTCCTATTATAAAAAGAGCAAACACGTCTATTTTCATATATAAATGGACTTTTTGTCTTGGACATCTTTGGGATATGTACCTGAAGTGTGATGAGTACATCAAACATATAGGAACAGTTTGGTGACTTTTCCAACACAATTTTAAATTACTAATGCATTTCTGATGATGATGATGATGATGAAAGGAGTCATTTTTTTCATTATCTAAATTCTTAACTCCCAGACTTTTTTTAAAAAGAGAACCCTAATTTCTTAGGGGCCTTGAATCCTTTTTAATCTGTTTTGTCTTTGCAATGCTACATGATAGAAAACCTTACCACATGATATCAGTCTGGACTCTAGAGCTTTATACAGTGGTAAGAATTCATACATTAGTTACTATCCAACCTTAGAATGAGTTCAGTGAGCCTTCATACTATCTTTAGAGAATTGGAAAAATGATCTCATAAGTAATTAACACCATGCTTTAAATGGAACTTTTAAGTCACTGAATCCTAAACAATTCCTAATTTTATGGGCAAGGCTCCACACTTGTCCAAAAACTCAGTGAAAGTTAAGAAAGACTTAAAAAATCTCTGGCTGAGTAAGATGTGAAAGAAGGAAGAGTAGAGGAAAGGTCGTTTTATTATTTTTTAATTGATCAAGGAATTATGCTTTTGTTTTGACAAATCAGTTACTTTCTAATAAATCACTCTTCCATAGTTCCTTCTCATAACAAGCAAAACCATCTAATATATGTAACTGAACAACAGAGAGCTTTTCACTCATAACATTTTTTTAACATAAAAGTAAATGCCTTTTTACCTTAGTCTTCTGGAATCAATGTAATATATGTTAATTTTGTTGTCTTTATTGTATATGACATTCTAGTTTCCCTTTCTTTGCATCAAGTCATACAAATCTTTCCCATGAAGCACTGAATGTCTCCACACTATCAATACACACTTTCAAAGAACTGAATAAGAAGCAGTGAGGGGAAGTTGTAGAGGTTCACTGTGTGGTCACAGAGATAGCTGGGTGGCTCAGTGGATAGAGCGCTGGGCCTGGAGTCAGGAAGACCCAAGTTCAAATCAGATCTGACACTGACTAGCTGTGTGACCCTAGGCAAATCACTTAACCTCTGCCTTAATCCGCTGGAGAAGGAAATGGTAAACCACTCCAGTATTGTTGCCAAAAAAACTCCATGGACAGTGGTGCAATGCTGTGGGTTCACAGGGTCATGGAATCAGATGGGACTGAACAATAACAAATGTGGTTACAAGGAATCCAAAAGTGGAACGGTTGTCTCAGAAGGCAGCGAATTCTAACTCCTTAAAGGTCTTAAATCAAAGGTTAAATGACCACTTTCTCAGGATATTTTAAGGTATTTTAAGGCCAGGTAGGGGTTGAACAAAATAGCCTTAACAGTCTCAAACAATTATTAGATTCTGTGAAACACACACTTGAGAGCTCTGGACACCTTAACTTGGATAACCCTAACTTTCAAGTGTATAGTCCGTTTCTAGTATTAAAAACAACCTAGAAAATATGTAATTAGACATTTATAACATTGTCATCTTTTCCCCTTACAGAAATACAGTATAATGGAAAAGATGGAATTAGATATTTTCGGAGGTCCATTTCATTCCCTAATCTTATGAACTTTAGCTTTGTGATCCTGAACAATTCACTTGTCTGTTTCAATTATAAAATGAAGTCAGACTCAATGGCTTCCATCATCCCTTCCAGTTCTAAACCTATGATCCTATGATCTTTATTTTCTATTCCAATGCCTCCCATGTCCCTCTATTTTCTCTTTCCACAATCATTTTCCTTTCTCTATTCACCTCCTTTTTGCTTTCTTCCTCAACTTCTTCTCCTGTCTGAAAATTCCACCTTTTCACTTCTGACTTTCTGCCAATACCAACTAATCTATCTTCTTTTCTACACACCAACCTGTATTGTCGTTGCATGTCTACGTAACCAATCTACTCTTCCACAGTCTTATTCTGCACAGTCAATTCCATGGGATGATTGATTTGCTGTTTCAATGAGGAACACAGAAGACTCCAACTGAAACTTAAAAGCTGCTTCAATCCTGTAGATGAAAACATTCAATGCTTACTTCCAATTGCTTTCTCAATTTCAAGTTAATGCAAAATTATTTAATAAAGGCTTCAGTGAATCCATACTGAATCCAATTTTGATGAAGATCTTTGTATAAATTCTGAATCTGAGATAAGAAACAATATAATTTCCTAAAGGAAATTAGCACTGGTCTGATCAGGAGATAAGGGTTCTAGTCTTGGCTTTATCTCTGGCCTGTTCTTTTACTCAGTTAAGTAACTTTTTCTCTGGGGCTATTTAATCACTTGTAAAATATGAATGACTTCTAATGTCCTTTCCAATTGTCAATTCCTAAAATACGTTCTACATCTTGAAAACCTAGGTAAAAAGAACGCATGCACATATATGTAAAACATATATGCATACGTGTAGGAAAATGGCATTTCCAGAATGTTCATAAGTAAAAATATAACAAAATCCTAGCTTATATTTAGCTACAATCTATGCCCAAGAATTATATTGGTATAATAATGTAGCTACTCCAATACACAAAAATTTCCTACACAGCAAACTAGAGGAGTGAGTTTTCATTCCTTAACCAAAACTCAGTTATTTCTTTGGGGTATACATAGCCATCTTACTACTGTCTTGATTTAATGTGAGGCTAGTTAACAATGTAGGGCAGCTAGGTGGTGTAGTGGATAGAGTGGTGGGCCTGTAGTCAGAAAGACTCATCTTCCTGAATTAAAATCTGGCCTCAGATACTTAGTAGCTGTGTGACCCTGGGCAAGTCATACCCTGTTTACCTCAGTTTCCTCATCTGTAAAATGAGCTGGAGGAGGAAATGGCAAACCGCTCCAGTGTCTTTGCCAAGAAAACTCCAAATGGAGTCATGAAGAGTCAGACACAACTGAAATGACTGAACAACAAGAAGCTAACAAAGCCTCTACTGCTGTGGAAATCTTTAATTGTGTTGTATATCTTTAATGAAATCCTTAGGTGAAGATCAGTTTGGCCTATTCATAATTTTACTTAGAGCCAATGTTTTTCAGAACTACGCCTACATCTTTTTTTGGTTATTACCAACCCAGTCAATATGTTTTGTTCTAGAAAACTCAGAAAATGGCAGAGACAGAATGAAGCCTCGGTGAATTATTACCAAGTAAAGCTTTACTCCTTTCCCTCACATTATCAACATGAAAATAAAAGTACTAGATAAGGCTTTTAAAGACAGGTTTATTTATAAGTGCATGAAATTGAATACCCAAAGTTTATTAAAATACTGTATATTACAAAGTTTTAATCCAATAAATCTGTAATGACATTTAAGTGCTGGATTCATTTATAACAGTTGTTTGTCCGTGTTATTAAAGAGTTCACCCTGTATATTACAAATGACAAGTACCATGTATGGATCCCAGAAATGGTCTGATGATTAGACACTGGGTGATACAAATTGTGCATCTTTGCTTTAAAGCAATAAATCGTAACCTGTAACCTGTCTTTGCAGACCAACTTTCTATAACCAAAATAATTTGCATATGTTTATTGCTGCCCTTTGAGGAAAATGGGAGTGCAAAATGAACATCTAAGACCATACTAAGATGTTTACTGAAATTAAAATACATAAAACTCACTGCAAAATTTTTATTGTCCAAGAAATTATACTATATACATAATGAGGTTTATACATGAATAGGGAAATTAAAAAATTGTTTTTATAAAATTAAAAATCAATAGTATACAATATTTACAACTTCAGCTATATATCATAAACATAAACTTTTACCATCCTTCAAATTAATTTAAACTATATATGTAAACATGCAGTATACATACACTCGTAGTGTAGGTTATATTCTTAACTGGAGGGGAAAACCATTTTCACATAATGTAGGGTATTTCCAAAGATGTATTTGTTTTTACAGCATTAAATTACTTCTTAGCTTTTATTGTCCCTATCCATAAGCTTCACAGTACATTGAAAATCTTTATAACAAAAATAAATCCCTGATGATAAACTTATTTCTACAGGTTACGCAAAATGTCTGCCCCAGGAGTTCAATATAAAACTAACACTGCCACACTAGATTCTCTCATTGGCAATAAAAATAAAATAAGAATCTACATTTGATTTTCTTGGCTACATTCTTCCCCATTATACATCAACCTGGTAAAGGAAAGCACAAAGAAAAATAGTAAAAAAAAAAAAAAGATTAAAACTCAAAGAAAGCATTTCTCCATTATGGTCCTTACATTATAGTCAATGGCAGAGATAACTAGTAACCCCCAAATCAGATTGGTAGTAGTATAAGAATCATGCTGTCAAGAATTTTATTCTCTCCAGAATTGGTTCAGTTTCTTGATATCATACCTCATTATACTATTTTAAAGCACAAGTAATGTGAGCAAATCCTATTAATCCCTTCTTGGTGCTGAATCCAGTAAATTCACTTTGCAAATATGTCCTAACTCTTAGAAGGCACTAAGATACCATTTAGCACTAAAAACAGAATGATAATTTGCTAAATGATTCTTTAGCGGTCTCAGAATTAACATAGTTTTCAAGTGAGCCTTTTACTGGTCCTATCAGTACTTCTACACTGTTGCAATTTAAATGTATATAGATTTTTACTGAAACTATGTAAGGTTTAATCCTTTTTCTAGAATGATTAAAATCTGAGACAAGCACTTACTGTTGCAATAATCTGAATTCAACCATGTTACTAAATGAAAATTGTATAGAATTCCAAACACCTAAATGATGTTCTGCTTAACGAAGACTACATGCATGTTAATGCAGCGACTAACAGCGAGGGAAGTTACTTTCAATCCTACGTGGCAAAAATTCATCCAGTACAAAAAAATCCAGTTCTAAAAAATATTTCCAGCAATCACTTTCTTAGAACAGCATTTTATCAAAGATAAACAAATGCCATCTGTAAAAGCATCATTCAAAAAACTTTCAACTTAAAAAGTAATCTTTTTTTTAAATTCAGGGAAGTCAATATATTTTGATTTCTATTAAGATCCCTTGAAAATATTTCATTCCAAAGACACATGATAATGACTACTAACACTTTCAATTACATGCAAAATAAAAATCCTCATAGTTATCAGTAGAATTTTTAAGATAACATTGTTGTAGGTCCAGTGACTAAACTCAATTCATAATTCATTAGAAAGACCAATAGAGAGTAATAATTGGGAAAATAAAAGTATAAAATAATGCAACTAAAGGCATAGCAATTAAGGAATTTAGACAATTATAAATTACAAGCAGTAGCTCTATGCTTAGACATCACATTCTTAAATTTCACTTACATACATATTTCCTGAAAAGGATGCTGTCATTTGAACATCAAGAATATACTGGGTTAATATGCAAATTAAAAATATGTAAATGGTTCACAAAATTGACTTTCCTACAGTATTTGTTTTGCCCTAAAAACAACAGATACATAGCCAGAAGGCTATTTAGAGTATATTCTTCTAAACCAGGGTCATCAACAAAACTATATGTGGTACATATAATTAAATATAATTATATTAAATTATATTAAAATTTCCAGCTAGGGGGCTTTAAAGTAATAGCAAAATTGACCTCAATAATACCTCAAAGGATGTAAAAGTTGTACCTGTGTAAACTTATATAAATAGTAAAATGAGTTTGTTAATTTCAGGGCAAAAGAAAATTACAGTCATTAAATCAACTTCAGTGTTTCCACTAAATTAATGTAAAATTTACTGGCATATGTAATAAATTATAGTGGAAACATTACAAAAATTAAATAACACTCACAAATAGGAATTTGATAATAGATCAAGTAATTTAACCAGCATCAGTATTCAATCTTGACAATAATAAAAATACTGTATTCCCTACAAATAGAGACTATCAAAGGGAAATGTAACATCTGATACCATGAAGGTAGGACTATATGATCTAGGATCCCTCCCATTGTTTACATTTTAAAAGTCTATAACCTTAGCACAAGTCTTTAATACTGACTCCCTGGAAAGGCTAAACAAAATTTAATTTGATGTACAATATATTAGGACCATTTACATAACACAAAGAAAAACAACACCATGATTCCTTTTGCTATAAAATAGTACAAAATATATTTGAAAATCTTTATTGTAGTAACTCACATAATTTCTTCTTTTCCCCTCAATTTTGCTCTAAAATGTTAGAGAGTTAAGAATTGGGTATGTGTGTGTGGGGGCGGGGGGATTCTGAGAACACTTGGGTCCTGGTTCATAGCTACTGTCAATAATTTTCACTAGGCCTAAAATTCTTACTCCTTTAGATTAAACATGAATTTACCCACAGTTAAAGGGTAATTAAGTGTCATAGTTATTGGGGATATAGTTATCTCAATATTTTTCAGCAGTTCTTTGCTGCTTAGAGCTGCTTTAAGTAAGGTGAGCCAAAAAGCAAAGTAAAAGAAATTTCCAAAATCATGTTTAATTTTAGGACTTAATTAAAAAAAAATTTCCATTGCATGTGCAAAAAAAATCTATTTCCTTTCAAGTGTCAAGTTTAGAACTGAAATACCTTTAATTCCGGAAAAGGAGGTGGCTCCTGTCTGCCCAATTCACTGCTCATATCTTCATAACTGGCAGTATATACTAAGGTCCTTTCATAAAAACCTCACTTTCAGTGAGAAGAAAGGAGTGAAACAGAGATAAGGAGATAAAAGTATGAGGGGTACCCTGGAGGGGATGGTAGGGCTGAGGCTTAACTAATTCTAAAATCCTTCCACTCCAACCAGTGGACAAATCTTATTTCAACTTTTGTCTATCCTCGAAAAAAAGGACACTCTACTAAAAGAAGTGTCTGCTAATAATGATGGGTCCTTCAAAGGTATTAGAGGCTGGAATGGAAAGATGTCAATAAATAAATAAATTCTTCTCAAGATGCTCGTGGGAAGAATATGCCAAAAGGAAAAAGGACATGGGTAAATTTGGAAAAGTTGTAACCCAAATGGTATTTCTTGCAAATTACAAATGACCATTAATTCTCAATGCCTCTATCTCACTTATAATGAGACTATGGAATTATATTTGATACTGGATAAACTGGGAAAATTAGAATTTAGAGACAAAAATGAGTGGGGCTCCAAAGATATCATCCAAATCTTTTTTGAACTTGGAACTATCTTGTTATGTTTTCAATGGACTTGCCCTTTTAAAAAGAAGGTATTTGTTAATAAATCATCTCACTTCTTTTCTTTTCAAATTAAAATAACAATTACGACTAACAGTTAAGTATCACTTTTTTTTGCAAAGTGCCTTATATAAATCACCTCATTTCATCCTCACAACTCTATGAAGTTGGTTATACAAATTCTTTAACTTCCTTAATCCTCACTTTAAATCATGAAGAAAACTCTAATAGTAGATTTTCACTTAAAATAGAATAACCTATCCCTTTCTTTACACTGTCCTGGACACTTAAAGAATAAGTTACTGGGATGAAGAAAAATTAATGAACTAAAATCATTTCTGCCATAAAGTATACAGAAGGAATAACTATTACAAACCTTTCCTTATCACTGGTAACCAAAAAGAATCTTCTCAAGGAGTAAGTTATTTAAAACTACGCAGAATTAACTTGATAATCAGCCCTAATGGACAACAATAACTCAGACAACTTGTAATTTATACGGTGAGTTTTGCCTATGGGGCAGAAGAAAGACTGATTCAATACTTGGTATTCATAGACTGCTTAAATAGGAAACCCTCTTCAGAGTAAACAAGATTTCCCAAACATCTGTGAAAAGGGAGTGCAAAGTGCAAGAAATACAATTCAAACTGGAGGATCTCTGAGGAGCAGGAGTAAGGGAAACAGAAACAGTCAATTTTAAAAGGTACAAGCTGTAGGAAAATGAAGATATGAAGGAAAATAAGGATGCTTTTGCTCTATGATGAAAACAACCTCTCACCATTACTAACTGGGAAATGTTTTCAAAGTACAAACATTTCACCTAAATTCAAGCAAGTCTGGAAGATTTAACTCAAGTGATTCACTAGTCAAAGTATCCACTAGAACATGCTCATGTTTAAGAAACAATTCAGTTATAGCAGCCTTAATTGTTTATATAACACATTAAAACCTCTATATGGGAGACAAACTAAGCTAAAAACTGTCACCACAGAGAAATGGCTATTGGAACAATTGACAAACTCACACTAATCATCTGCTTTAAAACACACTAAAAGTAAGCTTCACAAAATCACAGTACAAATAACAAAATAAACATAACTTAAAATTGGGAAAAACGCCTATCTAAAACATCTTGGTAATGAGATGACCACAATATCCCTATACAATGAACATATCCAATTATATTTCTACACTACAATAAAAACAGGAATTTGAAAACCTCTTTGGTCTGTTTCATAAATTCAACTAGGTTAATATTTTTTATAATAGAGAATATGCCCATTATTAATGAGCATGTTATAATGTGATCATCTTTAAGTTAAAAGTGAAAATGCATTAAAACAAGTTAATTTTCAGCATTATGTTTTAAGAAAAACCAACTTCAAAATGTGACTGGTGATATCTACTAAAAACAGGGACCTATTTTCATTAATATTAAGAAGAATAAACATAAAGAAAATATATTCTAACTTAAAGAGAAGAAAAACCCTTTCTCATGGACTTAGAAAATTTATTTTAGGTTAGTGTGCCTAAAAGGGCACATCTCTATAACTGAGAGAATATAAGGGGAGGCAGCAGGGTACACTGGACTGGAAGTCAAGAGACAGCTTAGTTCTGGCTTTATCACTAATGGTAACTGGAACCAAGAACAAGTCACTTCACTTTTTCATCTGTAATCATCGGGGTTTGCTTAGATGATCATTAAATTCCTTTATAGCTCTAATAACCTATCAAAATAAATTTACATTTACTACTTTGCTAAAGTATTTCTATTTATAGATCAGACTCGTATGTCCCATTTCTACAGATTCCTAAACTATAGGGTTAAGATAGTTCTACCCCAACAACTCTTTTGTCCACATAAATTATTAAATTTCTATTTTATTTTCCTTCTGCTCAGATTTTTGATCACTTGGATTTTGAGGAGGGACAGAATAAAGATCACTTTTTCAGTCTTGAATGGGGTTTGTAGTAAGCTTAACACCCAATATGAACTACATTATGGCCAGAATGCAATGCTTAAATAATTTGGGAGATTGTCAATCATCTTATATCTTCTAAAATTTACCTCTCTTCCCATTAGTTCAAATTATCAGTCATCCACAAGTGTAAATGGTATAGAACATTTCAGCAGGAGGCAGATTTAAGTTCTGTCATCTTCCTGTTTTCCTTATTTTCTAACCCCCTATAAACAATTACTTAAATTCTAAAGCCTCTTAAACTGTTTTGTACTAAAGACATGTTTCACATGCATAGCACCTTAATCCTTGAACTTGAAAAAAGAAACAAATTTTAAAACACCTGACCGTCACACTGAAAGTACAAGCTCAACTCAATAATGGGTTAAGCCGATAGAACCACACAATTTTCCAATTCTATTATTGATAATCTATATTTCAAATATTGTATTCAGCAGAATTATGATGCTGCCATATAGTCCAAACATGATTTTCCCCTCCCGACACCCCCCACCTATATTCTTGACTCATCTACAATGAGGTCTTCCCCCCCCACACTGCCTAATTTAGGCCACATGTTACAGTTAATGCTTCTGAATGAAAACCTTTGAAAATGTTGTTAAAAATCAAGATTTAACTGCAACAAGTAGTGTAATCCCATTGCAATTATTAGGAAAGAAAAGCTTTCCTATGAGATACATAGCAAATACTTTCTTTAGAAGGGTTAAGGTATGCAACATGCATTTCAGATTTTTTTTTTACAAAATTTATAAGAAACAGTTCAAATTATATTTTTGTGCATACACAAACTGTAATCCATGTCTGACTAACAAAGTCTCTGACTTCTGGATATAAATGAATAGAATATATATATATGTATATGTTTGTGAGGGAAAACCATTAAAAGAGTTTTATTTCAGACAGTGAAAAATGTACCACACATCTACTTTATGAGTCTTCAAATTGGTTTAGAGCTTTCCATGAAGTATTTTTTCACATAAATTAACGCAAATCACAATTATTCCTAGACAATTATACTAGATCCCTACATCTCTGTAATGCTCAATATTAAAAATCAAGTAATTATATACCCATATTGAACGGATATTCAGCATTCTTACTGGGATTTAGTATTAGAAAAGTTAGTCTTACTGTTTTACCTGAATTCATGTGAAATATGTTCACAGCAATCCTACTTCTACACTTGCAAATCATCCACAAGATCAGCGTTTAAAAAAAAAAAATTCAAGTTTGGCACATATCAGTTCTTCGGAAATGTCCCTGTACTTTGTCATAACACTGTTAAGAATAATGATCATCATTCATGTTACCCTGATTGGCAGCTAAACAAGGTGCTGTTTTCTTGTAGCTTCCTTCACATGCAGTGGAACAGTTGCACCTTGCCTGGGACAGAGGCACATAAGGTGCAATGCAGTAAGTAGTGCCACATCTTGGACACTAGAGGGCAGTCTTTTCCCACAGCTGAAGGCCTCTAGGCGGGAAGGGCACAATTCACATTCTCAGACAATTTCTTATCCACTTGCCACTGGAACTACTTTCAGGGAATCTGCATGTGCATTTCCTTATATCAATTGAGAAGTTCAAAGTGTTGCAAGGATCCTCGAAAAGGAGATGATTAACGTCAGTACAGTCTGTCCAACCCCTAACACCAACGCTTCCAAGGGAGCCATGTTTTTCCCTGCTACTCTATAAATGCCAGCTACTGCTGCACCTACAGGAGAAAGAAGAGAAGTAAAATAACATGTTAATTTATTAAATAATGTTATCTGTAGATCCAATTATAATTTAATTTTATTCATTCACAGAACAAAACATTAGTTTCCAATTTTATAGTTTAAATGGTAAATAACTGGCAAAATGCCTTAATCTTTCTACTAATGTTTGAACTCTACCAGTTCAAGAGACAAGTTTTTCTCAAGACTTCAAGATCTATGATTACAAAACTATACCACAGATTTCAAACTGGAAAAGACTAGAGGCAATCTAGCATACCACCCTGATTTTATAACTGAGGCCCAATGAGTTTAATTAATATGTCCATAGTCACAGAACTACAAAGTGGCCATCAGAATTTGAACCCAGGTCTTGACTCCCAGAACCTAGCATTCTTTAAATTAAATCGCACTATCTGCTTTAATAAGAGCTGATGTAGTTTTGGATTGTCATTACAAGCAAAACTCTAAATGAATACTACATTATCAAAGACAATGTTTAAATGTTTTAAAATTTATATTCTTTAAAAAGAAACTACGATTTAATTGATTTGGATGAATCTCTCTACTGATGCCAACCAAAATTCAATGCCTGAATTTTTCTAGAAAAAAAAAATCTATCTAATGGCCACAGTTCTGGCAATCAGCCTCTCTGAATGTAAGCTGTTTCTTGGTGGGGGGGTGGGGGGGGAAACTTTGGAGGAAGAGAAGTGGTAGAATTAATGACAATTTGCTGCCAGGTCTGTGTTAGAACACTTTTTTAGTTAAGTGGGCCTGCTAATTTTTTAATTCATCTGACACAGTCTTCAAGTGCTTCAAGCTCACTCTAATTCAGGTATGAGTAGGTTTTAAGTATTATAATACTTCATATCACATATTTATTTAAAAGTAGATAATTTACATATACTATGACAACTTGGTTAACTATAATATTCACTCCATTAACTGCATTAGTGTCACAGTAAGAGCACTGGATTTTGAGTTAGGCAGTTCTTTGTTCAAATATCTGCTCTGTGACTTACTTGATGCATATGTGTGACCTTCAGCAAGTCAACCTATCTGATCCTAAGCTTGCTCATTGACAAAAATGGGAATTCTAATCCTTGCAAAGAGTTTTAAGACCTACTGAAGTAATGTACACAAAAAACTTCATAACCAAGAAGTATTACATCAGTGCAGTGAATTAAGAATAAAATGCTAGTCCTTGCACTGCCACCAACTTAGGCCTATGCCCTCAGACAAGCCATTTAACTTCTCCAAGTTGCACATGTAAAGAATGATTACTATATTAAATTTCCCTCAAGTGTCAAATTCAATTAAAACTGAAGCCTGAAAACAATATATTGTGTTTTTTAAAAATCCAACAAAACCTCGGAGCAACCAGGAACCATATTCCCAGCCTCTTCAAGACAAAAATAAGATGGGGCTCCTTTAGAAGATAAGAATTTAAGTGGGTAGCTTTTACTTTTCCAAAGATTTGTTTATTAAAGGTGTGTCACTATCTAGAGGTGGTTTAAGCATCAGTACAAGCTCAAAAGTAATTTAGTAAACATTATCAAGTTTAGTATGTTTTTGAAACTTCAACAAAGCTTCTGAACAGGTGACTTAGGGAACTCAGCATTCTGAGGTGAATTCAGACAACAAAACTGAGCAAAGTTTATTTTTACACAAGTTAAAAATATATCAATATGATTATCCACTATCTATTCAATTACGTCTAAACTTCTTAATGAGACACTCAAGAACCCTAAACAATATAGCTCCAACCAAACTTTGACTATTCTCCCTATGCTGAAATATGCCATTTACTGGCCTGACTCCACTATTCTCAAATATGTTTTCCTGCTTCTGAGGCAATGCAGATGCTGTTTCCCTTGATTACAGTGGCATTAGTCCCCCATTTCCACTTGTAGAACACTAACCCATCCTTCACGGTCCATCTCAAATTAATGAAGTCTTTCTTGATTGCCCCAGATAGGATATGATAACCTCACAGCATGAACTATTCCAGCACACTGTAATTATCTATCATATTCTGCCTAACACTATAGTTATTTGTCCATACCCTGCCTCTTTACTTCAATTCCTTTAGGGTGGGAACGGTGTCTCTTATTATTTTTGTATCCCTGATAGTGTTTAGCATAATGTATTTTAATGAAGATATTAAATAAATATCTGAGTTGAACAAACTACATAAAAAAGGCTTTTTTGACAGTTCCTACAATTCAGCGAGCTAATTTCTCCCCCATGAAACTTTAATTTTAAGACAAAAGTTGGAAGAAGAATTCTATGTGCATTTGCATCTTTCACAGAAACAAGTGATTCATTCTGATTTGCACAGTTATTAGTAGCACAAATCCTGAATTCTAGATCTAACATTTCTCCGACAAGCATAACTATTTACTGAGTTCCCTTAAAGTTTCAGGTTTGGGGTTTAAATATCTCTGGTTTGGAAGAAGAACAAATAAATATAGCTATAGCTCCAGCTCAATGTTCCAGAGATAAAAAAATAAATTATATATAAAAGGCTGTACTATTAAGAGGACATTATAATTGAACATTTTAGTCTCGTCAAATTTTTTGAAAAACTGTAAAATTAAATTGTGTTTTTACACAAATCCACTTACTGGTTATCATTGCTCCTGTTATGGAAGCCAGAAATCCGATGCTGACCACAATGACAGAGATGACTCTTCCCTGCCTATGTCTCTGTAGCATGACAAACATCAACACTCCTGCAGCACCATGGACAAAGAGAGAAGAGAAGAGAGCCCACAGAAAAATCCAGTACCACATCTCTGAAAAGAAAATCAAAACATTAATTTTGTTGAATGATTGATACAAAATAGGTATCTTAAAGTTGCAAGACACAAAATGACCTCAAAAGTACCAAAAATATGTAGTGCTTTTCAAACTTTAAAGTGATATATATGTTAGTTATTATTACCATCTACATCCTTATTTACTAATTTCCATTATTATAAAAATGGATTTTTTTATTATTTTCTTATTCTCTTTTTACAATAATGGAAATGATAAAATATTTGGAAATCAGCCTACTTAGGAATATAAAAGATACAAATATAAAAGAACAAGCTTAAAACTATAACAACCGAAATAAAAGACAAATAATTGGGGGGATAGTCAACGTTCTTGGATAGCAAAATTTCAACAATCCATAAATCAATTCACATATTCACTATGATGCCAATCAAAATACAGAGGGCTTCTGTAATGAACTAGACAAAATCTTAATAAAATTTATGTAGAAAAACAAATTCACAAGAAGGTCATGGGACACACTGAAGAGAAAAGTTGATGAGGCTTTAAAGTACACACTTTAAAATGCATTACAAAATGGTTATTATTAAAACTACCTGGAAATAGGAAAAAGTGAGAAATATATCAATGAGAGGGAACAGACATGCCATCTATCTAACCAAACAAAAACAAAAGATTAGTGTTTGGTAAACCTACAGAAAATAATAACTGGGGAAAGGATTTCCCCAAAATCTCAAATTCCCAGAAATTCCATCCTGAGACCATGCGCTAAAATAGGGAAAGCTGTCTAAGCCTTGCTGTCAGGGCCTTTTTTGGTCCTATGATGTGCAAACTTTAGATAACCTCCAGATGTCGGCAGTAAGACAAGCAAAACTCCAAGGGTGCTGATAACTGAGATTATGTTGCTATGCTAATGAAATAACCCCAGGTGACATGAATAAGAGTTAAGTCTGTTCCCCACCAAAACCCTACAGGGGTAAGAAATCTGCAGCCTTGAGGCCACATGTGGGCCTCTAGGTCCTCAAGTGCAGCCCTTTGACCGAATCCAAACTTCACAGAACAAATTACAGTACTTCACAATTTGCCAAAGTACTTTCCTCACACATTGTGAAGGAAACAGCAAAAGAACAAATTTGTTCTGTCCTAGAAAAATGAGGCTCCAAATTCCTGCCCTTTGAGCACTTTTCCATCTCCTAAGGGTCCATGCTGCTCCAGTGCTCCCATCACAAGTGATATTCCCCCTTCTTATTCTCTTCTCCACACTGCCTTGCCTCATTTCATTACCCCACCTTCCTCCATACACCATCTGCCTCTGCACCCCCCACCCTTTTGCCACTTGTCTCTGTATTTTTTGAGCTGTTCACCTTGTACCCTCTGTGCATTATTAAAGTGTGAATGAAGCATTAATGCCCACTGCTGTCATGGTATTTCCCAGCGAGTACCCAAAAACAAGTGTGCCTGCTCCATTTCATAATTCCATAAATTAATTATCAATTCAAGTACAAAATGAATAAATGGCAACAAGAAACTTTAAAAAGAGATGACATACTGATAGCCATTTGGGAAAAGGTCAACTTCATTAATAATGAAAGACATAAAAATAAAAAACAATTCTGTGGTACTACTTTCACACTCATCATATTGACAAAAATAATTAAAAGAAACAAAACTTGAATCTGGCAGGGTTGTAAAGAAAACAGGCACACCTGTACATTTCTAATGAAATCACAAACTTGCAGCATCTTTTCAAAAAGCAATCTGGCAATATGCAGTAAAAGTTTGAAAAATAATCATTACCTATCACCCAGTAATTCAATTGGTAAGATATCTTGAAAGTGTTATCAAAACCAAAAAGAGCGATTTATTCAAAGACTTTAACAATGGTTGTCATAGCAATAGCATTCTGCTCCTGCAGTCTTTTCACTACTGTAAGAAACCTCCAAAGATTGTGTTAAATATTTTGAATTCATCATTATAATTAAGTTTTTGGCACTTGACCTATTTCTACCAATTGCAGTTTTACTTCCTAATGCTAGTGGCGTACCCTTGGCATTTGTCTTTGTTTTATTTGTGTCTTCCATGACAAATGCAATATTTTAAGTGGGCATGCTTATATGATGATCAGAATATACAGCTCTTAAATGATACCTTAATTATTTTTTAGTTATAAAATATACTTTTGTAATGACAATTTAGATTTGAAGATCTTTCCCACTCATTAATAGGCCATGTGACCTACTTACATCACAGGAAGCCTAAGTCATATGTGGTTGGAGGAGCTTGCTGAGAGGAAAAGGAAAGTGTGTCGCAGGAAATGCTAAGAGAGCAGTTAGAACTGAGGGAGAGAACAGGCATGCTAGCTGTGCTGTTAGTGTATTTGTGGCAAGGCCCCAGCAGGAGGTAGAAGGCTAATGGGTTGGTCAGGCTCCATGCTGTGATATTGTATCTCAAGTTCCTTGCTGTTATGATAAAGTGGGCTTACTGGTCTTAGGAGTTGGTTGCTGCTTGGATGGGTTGGACTTATTGATTATGGGATTTGGTCCTCTGGTGTCTGAATAAATGTTTTACTCCTTCTACTTTCTATATGGAGTCTCTCATATTTTGCAATACAGAACTACATAGGCATACTGACAATTATTGTCTATGTTGTGTTTTTTGCCTTGCTAATACAAATTCCTTTTCTCCTCTATGAGAATATCAACATCAAGCAAACCAGAGTTACGGAAACTGTAGTAAAAGCCATGATGACCTAGAACATAGATGTCAAATAGGAGACCCACAGGTCTACTCCCTAGTGGGGAAGAACTAGAATAAAAATACAATTGGGAAATGCTCAATACAATAAATATAAAATACAACATAGATAATGGTGATATGTGATTTTCTAGGTCAATATGTGGCCTTAATGATATTTTTGTTTGAATTTGACACCACTATTTCAGAAAATCAAAGGACCTGATTTATATCATTTGCCAATATATAAATCAAGACCTGATTTATACCATTTGCCAATTTATGAGGCATTAAATTCTTACACCAAACATTGGCTCCAGCATCCCCCCACCATCCCCTCAAAGGCTTAAGAATGCCTATCAAGTATCCCCTAATAATTTTCTATTCCCAAAGTTTCAACTAGTCTTCATTATGCATTATTTGTGATTTTAAGTGCAATCACTAAGAGTGGTTTTAATTACATTTCTCATACTCTTACTGATTTGGAGTATGTCTTAAAATACTCATTTATAATCTCAATTTCTTTTGAAAGGTATTTATTCATATCCCTGGAACCCTTTATCAGGGGAATAGCTTTAGATCTTAAGTCAAGAAGACCTAAATTCAAATTTGACCTCAAGCACTTGCTAGCTATCTTGACTCTGGGCACGTCACTTGTTAGCCTCATCCATAAAATGGGCATAGGATGGTATCTACTTCCCAAGGTTGTTCTGAGGATCAAAGGAGATGATAATTATTAAGTTGGTTGGTCACTGTCCTGTCTGCACAAAGACGACCAAAATTACCTTCCTAGGTTGAGGTAAAGGTACAATGTGTCCAACTGTAGCTATTCAGACCAATATAAGGTTGGAAGGCACTACCTCAGGTCAGGCACAAATAGTCCATATGAACATGTAGAGTGGAGATGGCTTTAAATTTGTGCATCCCATGTTTCTTTTGAGCTACTGCAATTCTGCTTTGCTTAGAAAAAATGTATAAAGTGCTTAACTGTTAGCTGTTATTATTATTAGACACTTGTGTCACATCCCTATATACTTGGAATTCCACACTTTTATAAGTGATAATGTAACAATTTTCCTAACTGCACAGATTATTTTTATTCAGTCTTCACTGATTGTCTTCACGCATTTTTAAAAAGTTATGTAATAAAACTGTCTGTTTTGTCCTTTATTATTTCTTTAAGAATTACATATAAAAATGCTATCATTAACCTTAGTTAGGAAAGGTAGGAAGCATGCTGTAAGTCAGAGAAATGGAACTGGAAGACCTACACTCAAATTCTAGCCCTACTACTTATTACCTGTGTGATAACTAGCAAGTCACAACCTTTTGTGGCCTCAGTTTCCTCTTCTGCAAAACAAGAGAACTGGACCTCATGTAGAAACTGAACCTTGAATTAAGTATTGAAGGAAACTTAGGATAATGAGAGAAATTGGAGAGGAAGGAATACATTCCAAGCATGAAGGAGAAGGGGTGAAAAGGCAATCGAGGTAGGATGTGTAGTACAACCTACAAAGAACAGCAAGAAGGCCAGTTTGACTGGGCTATGATGTACACAGAAATAATGTGAAATATACTGAGAGTCATATTTGTGATTTAAGAAAATCAGTTTGGCAGCTATGTAGAAGAAACCTTGAAGAGGGAAAAGAAGTGAGGCACAGAGTCCAACTGTAATACTATAATCAATATAATAATATGATAGTAGAGGCTACATCAATAATATAGTCAAATCAACAAGCATTTATTTAATGCTTACCATGTGGTAAGTATTGGAGAGATGAACAAAAACAAAAACAAAAAATCCCACAGTGCCTACTCTCAAGGAGTATACATTCTAATAGAGGAGGAAACATGTAAGTATCTAGGTATATTCCTCAACTGACAAATGGTCAAAGTTATGAATTTCAAAGTTATGAGTTTCAAAGAAAGAAATACAAACGACCAAGTCATGAAAAATGCTCTAAATCACTAATAATTATAGAAATATAAATTTTAAAAAACTATGGTACCACTTTAAACTCACCATATTGGCAAAGCTGACAACAAAAGAAAGGAAAATGACAAATGCTGAAGGTGCTAAGGGGAAAACAGGTCATTAATGCACTATTGGTAGAGTTATGAACTACTCCAGCCATTCTGTGAAGCAATTTGGAACTATACCCCAAAAGTTATCAAACTACGTATACTCTTTGACCCAACAAATACCACTACTAGGTCTACACCCCAAAAGAGGTCAAAGAAAGGTTATATGTACAAAAATACTTAAAACAGCTCTATTTGCAGTGGTAAAGAATGGGAAACTGAGGAAGTGTACATCCATCAGGGAATGGCTTAAGCAAGCTATGGTATATGAATGTGATGGAATACTATTATGTTGTTAGAAATGATGAAGGGGATATATTTCACAGAAGCCTGGGAAGACTTGCATGAGCTGAGGCAGAGTGAAGTAATCAGATCCAGGAGAACAATTTATATAATAACAACAATATCATAAAGACAAACAACTGTAAAAGCCTTAGGAACTCAGATCAACACAATTGCCAACCACAATTCCAAAGGACCCATGATAAAACATGCTACTCATCTCCTGATAGAGAGGTGATGGACTCAGACAACATTCTTTTGGATGTGGTTAATACATGACTTTATTTTGCTTGGCTATACATGCATGTAGCAGAGGTTTTTTCCCCCTGCTTTCTCAATAAGCCTGGGCGATAGAGGGAAAGAGGTTTGGAAGAGTGAAGAAAAGGTTGCTCTTTCTTCGAAAAAAAAAAAAAGGAAGAAAATTTAAGTCTAGGTACTTTCTGGGGCAGCCTACCAAAATAGTCTATCAACATATATATCTTGGACAACAAAGATAACAATAAGCTTGATCCAGAACTGATAATTAGGAAGAAATTAGGAAGACATCAGACTGGTTCTCACTGAGGAATCTGCATAGTACTTTTCAATAATCTCTAACTGCGCATTGCTGGGAACAGTTCATTTCTTTAACATCAATGTTCTCCCATCGATGCTATGTGACTGCAAATCATAGAACATCATGATCTCAGAAAATCAAAATTAAAAGCAACAAAAATCGTAGCAGAAAGATGCATGGTGGATACAAATGGGTTTTAATATGCTAATGACAAAGACTAATTTGCTGCCACTTCACATGCATTATCAAGATCTTTTATTCAGGACCAGTAAAGGAGATGGGTTGGGCATACAGTAAGAATAACAGACTAGAAATGGATAGCTTTATTGTATATTGATAACCTTTAGATGCTAAAAGAGATAGAAAAAGTCTTATAATACAAAGCCTCTTCTGCGGATGGTTTATGGAAAAACATGGACACAAGTATAATTTACAAAGGATAAAAGAGTGTGGAGAAGAATACTTATGCCAATAAAATCCAGAATCCTTCAAAGTACCAATGTAGTTGGTCATTGTTCCTTCCATTCCAGTTCCTTCTTAACCATGTTTATTCTATCATTCCAAGCCTGAAAATCATATTTCTAGGTAATAGAGAGCAAAACACCATTTGTGTGGTTCTGCTTTCTCTGTCATCTGTTAACATTGCACCATCTGCCACAAACAGTAAAGTGGGCTCATTCTTTGTCTCACATCTTCAGTGGAAGAAAGCTTTTTAAATGTTTTTTGTCTTATTTTCCTCAAGCCCAGCTTTGTTCTTACCTCTACAACCTGTGTGACTTTGGGCAAGTCATTTAAACTCTCTGGGCCTGTCTTCCTCATCTGTACAATGAGAGGGCTGGACTAGACTACTTCTATGTTCCTTTCTAATTTTAAATCTCTAATCCTATCATCACTTGGGACTTTATTCTTACAGGTCCTTACCACTTCTTTATATTATTCCTTAATTACATACTTCTACTTATGCCTTTTGCATAATGTTCTTTTTGAAGTGGAGATCATTTAACATGGTATGTTGAGGTAAACTGTATAATCATTTGTTGATTTTAAATAATTCATTGTGTTTTAAAAAAACAATTTTAATTGATCACAGAGATATTTATAGCTTTGCTTTTATGACACTGCCATAGATGATTTACATGACATTAAGTCCTTCTTCGGAAATGGAGTCTCCAGTTACAATCGGTCCTTTGAGAGAATAAACATCAGTTTTTCTTAGCATATATTTTATGTTGTCGCCAGCAGAACACTGTGGCAAAAAAAATAAGGTCCACCCCCACTTGTTATTGATCTGGCTGTTCTTTATATTTCAGGTTCTTTGCTCTTGCTCAACATCCTGGGCTTCATATGGACAAATGTCACTCTTTTCAAAAGGGGAAGAGTGTAGGTTCTTCAAACTATAGGCCAGTAAACTTGACATTGAGTCCTGAAAAAATTCTAGAATGTGTTATTAAAGGAGCATTCAGAAAAGGAAGATGCTCTTGTCACAGATTGCCTACTGTTACCCTGGCCTACTTTTCAGTTCCTCAAATATGACACTTCATCTCAGTCCCTTTTTCAGGGGGTGTCCCCAGTACCTGAACCCTCACCTGTGCCTCTTGGTTTCCCTGGTTTCCTTTAAGACTTAGATCATTTCATCCTTCTTGGTACCTCCAGCTGCTAATGCTTCCCCCTTTCAGATTACCTTCATATATTGTGTATCTAGCTTTAGGAACCTACATAATATTTAAAATTTTCTTTCTTTTTTTTTTTTTCAAAGAAAGACCAGCCCTTTTTTCCCCCTCCTAAACTTTCCTCTCCATCCCCCAGGCCTATTGAGAAAGTAAGAAAAACAAAACCCCGGCTGTAAACATGTATGGCCAAGCAAAATAACTTCCTGCAATGGTCACATTCAAAAAAAAAAGCTGTCTTGATATTCACTTTGACTCCATTCCCTCTCTATCAGGAGGAAGGTAGCATGTTTCATCATGAGTCCTTTGCAATTGTGGTTGGGGATTATGTTGATCTGAGTTTCTAAGTCTTTCAAGCTGTTTGTCTTTATGATATTGTTGTGATTTTATCTTGTTTAAAGAATTAATAATTTTAGATAATGCTCCATGTCATACAACTACACTAGTTTTGTGTGAGAATGTGAGCATACAATTTTGCCAAGATGTGTTTACCAACCAGCAAATTTATGAAGATTTAAAGAAAGAGAAGGCAGGTCACTCTATGATGGTTGATAAAATATTTTAAACAATACAAACTGTTGAGTAGTTTAAAACTATTTTAGTATTTGATATTGAATAATCTTTTTTTCAATTTTGCTTTCCATAACTACTCCATTATTTTGTCAACTTGTCATTATACTATGTTAAAAGAATTTTTTAAATAATTATTTTAAAACTTTTCATTGTATATTTTCATTGAGTTGAAACCATTAACATATTTTAATATATCGCTGTGATTTCAAAATAGTGAAAATTCAAATAATGTGACCACTTCATGGGACTCTACATCTGCTATTATGCCTGGTTTCAACTTCACCTAATAAGATGCCCCACCCTCTCCTTTAATCTCATCACAAAAGGCAGCTAGGTAGTACTGTGGATAGAATACAGGGGCTGGAGTCAGGAAATCTAATCTTCCTGAGTTCAAATCTGGCCTTAGACACTTACTAGCTGTGTGACCCTGAGCAACTCACTTAACCCTGTTTGCCTCAGTTTCCTCATCTGTAAAATGATCTGGAGAAGGAAATGGCAAACCAGTCTGGTATCTTTGCCAAACAAACAAAACACCCAAATGGCGTCACAAAGGGTAGGACATGACTGAAGAAAAACAACAAAAATCTCATCCCCATGCTGCTAACTCAAGCCTTGACATCACTCCCAAAGCCTCCTCTCTCCTTTAATTGGAAGGCTAGAGGGTGGAGTACCAAATTCCTCCCAAAGCCTTCCTTTATAGAGTACAAAAACTGAATTTTTTGGATCACTCTGCTCTGCATTTGCAACACTGCCTGGTTTCAACTCCAACAAACAAGAACATTCAAGAAATTTACAATCTAAAGGAGTAAAAAGCAAACAAAAAGAGGCAGGAAAGGAGGCAGGGAGATCAAAAGGTACCTGGCCAGGGGGTTTCTTGTTTCTTGGAGGGACTTTATGAAAAAAATACTAGGATCAACTATAAACACCTGTTTACCTTTTAAAAGCCCTTCACAGCTTATCTTTCTAGCCTCATCACACATCCCCTTTCCCAAATGCTAGAGTCCAACATAATGGTCCTTCTTGCTTTCCTTTTGTAGACAGCATTATCACACAGATAGCACTATCTCCCATCTTTTGTACTGGCTATATCTCATGCTTGCAATGCGCTTCCCCCTCACCTGCATCTCAAAATCCCTTACATTCATCAAGGCTCATCTTAATCACCAGTTTCCAAATGAGGCTCTTCCTCATCCTCACAACTGGCAGACCCCTCTCTAACTACCATATATTTATTCTACATATATTTACCAACAGATACTTCTGCATGTACATGTTGTCTCTCCCTGTTAGAACATAAGCTCCTTGGGAGTGGGGATTTTTTTCACTTTTTTCCCCTCTGTATTCTTACTCTAGTATTGGCCATACCATCTCTCACAGCCCCTGGAAGAGGAGTCAGAATACTTGTAACTTCCAGACTCTCCTTTCACTTCCTTCACATGGGAACCACTGATCTTTTAAAGCCCACTCAGTCCAAACTATGGTAACTGCGTAGTTCCCTAGGTCATTCTCCTTTCTTTTTCTAGGTTAGAACCAGGAAATACCTTCCCCTCCTCAACGCTTGCTCTTATACTAGAGGAGCTTTAATATCCATTTTGATGTTCCTTCAAGCTCCTTAATCTCTCAATTAATCAGTCTACTTAAATGCCATGACTTACTTCTTCACTTTACTCAGCCACACAAAGATGTTCAAATATTTATTACCCATAAATATTCCACTTCCGGAAAGTCTGATATTCTCCTTATAAACATAAATTCTTATCAATCTAACTGCTTCATCCCACTTAAATCTATTCTTTACCCTCACCAAGACCTCTAATCTCTCCACCTCTTAGTACTTTCTCCAAACACTACCACTGCTTGGACTTCATTCTCATCCATCTCCAATCTCACCTCAATAGTTAGACAACTCAACTCTACAATATTCTCTGTTTTTGTATGCCTTGCCCTCTTGTGCTATTCATTGCTCATCTCTTGCCAAGCTTCAGCCCTGACTTACTTCTACCATATGCCTCCTCTATTCCTACTCAAGAGCTACTGGAGTTGGAAGAAGTCATACAACAGTGCTGACTGGTTACATTACAAATTCACATTGTTGTTGCACGTTGTTCATGTTGTTCATTTGTGTCCAACTCTTCATGACCTCATTTGCGGGTTTCTTGACAACGATATTGGAGTGGTTTGCCATTTTCTTCTCCAACTAATTTTACAGATAAGGAAACTGAGGCAAATCGGATTAAGCAATTTGGACAATGTGACAGCTAATAAGTATCTGAGGCCATACCTGAACTCAGGAAGACACACCCTGATTCCAAGGTCACATTCTCCATCCACTGTGCCACCTAGCTCCTAGACAAAGTCACTTTATTCGTCCTCAACTAGGCTCTCAGTGCAAGGAGGAAGAATTTTCATTCCTCCTTAAGTGATTCTCTATCTCATTCCCCATAGAAGCTATTTCAAACCTTTTCCTTCACAAAGCCCACCTACTTTGCTTCCCCTTCTCAGTTGAAGAACTTGTATCTTAACTGAGGTCATAAAACATGAGATCCTACTTCTCCCCTTCTCTTTATCACAAAACTCCTTGATCTCATAGCTCACACACCTCTCCTTTCTCTCACTCTCTCACAGAGAGACTTGCTTGCAAATACCAACCCCTCAATATCTGCACTTGATCCAAACCCTTCAATCATCTCCAGAAAATTACAAAGTCAATTATCCCCACTTTCAAATCTTTAGCTTCTTTTTATAAAAAGGTTCCTCCCCTACTGCCTTCAAACATGTTCAAGTCTACCCTATCCTGAAAAAAATCTTCACTAGATTCCCGCATCACCTCAAGTTACCACGCTCCATCTCCTCACTTTTAAAAACTACTTGAAAAAGTTGTCCATACATGCAACCTCCACTTATCCTCTTACTCTTCAAACCTTTGTAATGTGGCTTTTGACTTAATCACTGAACTGAAACTGCTCTCTTCAAAATTATCAATGATTTCTTCAATACAAAATCTTTTCTCAACCTTCATCCTTTTAAATCTATCTGCTCTAAACCTATTAGCATTTGACACTGCTCTCTATTCTCTTCCTCTTAGATGTTCTCTCCTCTCTTGAGTTTTTGCAGTATTATCCTCTTCTATTTCTCTTCTTTTCTGTCTGGCTGCTCCTTCTCAGTGACTTTTACTGACCCATAATCCCTCTCACATCCCTTAACTGTACGTGTTCCCCAAAGGTCTATTTAGGTTCTATTCCCTTCTTTCTCCACGCTTGCTCTCAGTAACCTCATCAGATCCCAAGGGCTTAACTATCTCTATGAGGATGACATATATATGCACACACATATATACATGTGTGTGTATACATATGTTACTACTCTCTCTCTCTCTGTCTATATACACACACACACATACACACACACACACACACACACACACACACACACACACATACATAAAACTCCACTCTTCCCTGACTTTCAGTTCCACATTGTCAACTGTCTATTGGATATTTTAAAGCAGATATACCAGAGACATCTTTAACTCAACATATACAAAGCTTAACTATCTTTTCTCAAAAACCTTCCCTCTCTTCCAAAATCTCTAATTTCTGCTAAAGATACCAAGATCCTTCCACTCCCCCAGGTTCATAAGCTCAGAATTATCTTCAATTCCTCAATCTCCCCAACCTACATATCCAGTGAGTTGCCAAATCTTGCTTTTTCAACCTCCACATTTCTTACATCCCAACCTTGCTCTCCACTCACAACTAATACTTTGGTTCTGACTCTCATCACCTTTAACCTAGATTATTATAACAGCCTCCTACTTGGTCTCTGCCTCAAACCTCTCACCATTTCAATCTATTTTATACAATCCTACCAAAGCACTTTTCCTTAAACTCAGATCTGACCATGTAACTCCTTTATTCAAACAACTTCTGAGGCTTTTTATTGCCTCTTGGATAAAATATAAATTCCTGTGTTTAGCTTTTAAAATCCTATAGCATCTGGCTCCAACCTATCTTTCCAGCTTCAGTAAACATTGTTCCCCATTTTCAAACTAGCTAAAATGGCCTTCTACTCACACATGGCATTTCATTTCCTATCTATGTGCCTCAGTACTGGCTGTCACCCTTGACTAGAATGGGTTCCTTCCTAATCCCTAACTAACAGAGTCCCTCTCTTCCTTTAAGATGCAGTTCAATCAATTAATCAACAAGTATTTTATAAGCTACTACATGCTAATAAACACTGCTAGGTTCTGGAGATAAAACTAAAATAGTCTCTATTCACAATGAGCTTACATTCTAATGGGGGACATAAATACATTTAATAAACACAAATACATAAATGTAAAGTTAATACAATATATATACAAAGTAATTAAATAACAGTATTCTTATGTGAATGGGGAACAGTAGTTTGGGAGGGTGGGGAGAATCAGAAATTCTATGAAGTCTACCCTCTTGAGTCTAAAGTGTAGGGCTTGAATCACTGTCCCAATTTCTGATGGCTGCTGTTACTGTGGCTAGTGCAAAATCTAAATGAAAGAGGACTTACCTACAGATGGTGAGGTCTTCTAGATGTCCCCATTTATGGATAGCATTGTATCCTAGAATACTACAAATTCTTCTAAATGAAACATGCGATCACTCAAGAGTTCAATGAAACAATCCACACAGAAAAGGCTGTTAATGAAGAATGCCTCTTTTTAAGACAATGATATATTAGTTATATCTTGGTCATCTTGACTCTATCTCCTCTTTGCTTTTTCTGTTATAGCAACAGTGGATACTTATAAAGATGGAATTCATAGCCCATCCATGCTATCTCATTCTGTGTAATCCCTGTTAGTTTCTTTCAACTGAGGTCATCCCTTGGCTCTGTTAATAGTTTGTGAATACTAGTGCAGCATATAGGCTACATAACTATTATACTGTAGTATTTACCTTAGAGTTTTTAGGATCAAATGAAACCATATAAGTATAACAAAGATGTCATTTGCCACTATGAATACAATCAGTTCTCATCATTTACTAGTTGTGTTCTATAAAGTTGCCAGTAACAAACCTATAGCTGTCCACAGGAAATAAAATGGCTTTTAAAAGTTAACAAGATTTTTATGCTTAGTTCTGTGACAAAAAGGTAGGAGAGACACTATTCTTTTCTACAGAGAGTGACAAGGGGAGGCAGAGTTAATATGGTCAAGTAAGAGTCAAAGAAGTACAGCTACCCCACCAAACTTCTACAAATAACTAGAAGAAATATCAGACCCATTTCTGTCTAGGAAAGTCTCCAAAAAGCTATAGTGAGTCTTTGTTGGACCACAGAGGCTTTAGGAGACAGACAGATAGATCTGTAGACACCAAGGATGGGGTCTGGCCAGGAAAATGTGAGCCTGTGCCTAGGAACTTAAAGAGAGCTAAAGATGTGCACCAAGAAGAGGAGCACGTTGACAGGAAAAGATCACCAGAAATACCTGAACAATCACAGGGTAGGTACAGAGAATCACAGAGAACAGGTAGGTACAGGGAAAATCTGGCACCTTAGTAGCTGGTTGGACTGAGCAGGGTGGAGGGGGGCAGTCTGCAAAAAAGGGCAGCAGAAAGGATCACTAGTGAACCCGGTCCATGTACTGATCAAGAAACAAGTTCAGAAGCAAACAGAAGTTGTGTGGCTCTAATCCCAGGAGCAAATCAGGGACTTAGTTCTAGCCTCCAGCCCAGGTGTAGAAGCCTATAGTGGAATAACCAGAGTTGGAGTCTCAGATCAAAGGGGAGACTGCAGTTCAGTCACTCTGAACCTTCGAAGCCTCTCTGGCTCTACAGTTGCTAAGTTCAGCAGCAGTCTACTAAAATATCTAACTGGGGGAAGCTGACAGACCCAGACCTGAATCAAGAATTTGTAGAACTTAGACCATGAAGACAGCAAGCAGACTTTATCCCTATTACATCACTCCAGGAGCTCTGACAGCTTGCAGCCTGAGCTGTGAAAATAGCACAGGAGATAAAAGGGCCAAAGTCCAGACCAGACACTCTCCCCAAAAGTGTACAGAGCCCTAAATTAACAGAAAGCTCCAAAGTCAAGAAGTGCTGAAGAGGTCAAGAGTAGAAAAAGTTTAAGCACTGGGCTAGAAGAATGAGCAAACAAATAAACAAAAAATCTCTCATTAACAGTTTTTATGGTGATAGGGAAGTTCAAGAAACAAACCAAGAAGAAAATGATTACAAAGCAAAATGATGACAAGGTCTCAAAGAAAAATGCCAAAAGTCCAACCAAAATTCTTGGAAATTTTAAAAACAGCTTAAAATTATTAAACAAAGGAAGTAGAGGAAAAACGGGATAAAATATGAGAACTGGGGAAGAAAGATATGAAAGGAGAATTAACAGCTTATAACAAGACCTTACCCAAGAAAACAGAACTCTGAATATTAGATAAGACCAAATAGAGGCCAATGACTCCACAAGACATCAAGAAATATTAAAACAAAGTCAAGAGACTGAAAAAAGAAAAGAAAACGTGAGCTATCTCATAGCAAAAATAACTGACCAAGAAAATAGATCAATGGGAGGTAATTTAAGAATCACTGGAATTCCTGAAAACCATGACCAAAAAAAAGTCTTAAACTTAATATTTCAAGAATCCATAAAAGAAAACTTCCCAGACCTACCCAGAGGACCAAGTGGAAATAGAAAGAATCCACTGACTTCCTACTGAAAGAAATCTCCAAGTGAAAATTCCATATTAACATTATAGCCAAAATCCAGATAAAAAATATTCTAAGCATCCAGAAAGTCAATTACTGAAGAGACACAGAGAGGATACACATAATTTAGCACTCACCATAAAGAAGCAGAGAGCATGGAATACAACATTCCGGAAGGCAAAGTATAAATGCTTAACAACCAGAAATAATTTACCCAGCAAAAATTTGTATAATCCTGTAGGAGAAAATTGAACCTTTAACAAAATAAACTTCTCTTTCCTCAGAAATGGATTTCTGAGTATTCCTAAGGAAAAGACCAGAGCTAAATAGAAAATGTAACAAACACAGGAGTTAAGAAAAATATAAAGTGGTAAATATGAGAGAGCAATTATAACGGACTAAACAAAGTTAAATTGTTTGCATGCTTATACAGGGAGATGATACATCTAGCCCCTCAGAAGTCTATCATCATCAGAGGTCATAGAGGGAGTCTCATTTGACAGAGGGCCTAGGAGTGACTGTTTTATTTTCATGAACTTGCAAAAAAAAGAATGGAAAAGGTGGTGAAGAAGAATACTCCCAGAGGGAAGGGAAGGGAGAGGGGGAAATTATTTCACAAACATGAGGTACAAAAATAAAAATCCATACAAGAAGGTGGGAGGGAGAGGGTAACACTTGAATCTCATTTGAACTGGTCAAAGGAAGGACTACACACACATACACACAGAATTAGCTGGGTACAGAAATACATCTCACCCAACAAGGAAAGAGGGAGGAAGGCAGTTAAGAGAAAGAGAAGAGGCAGGGGTAGACTGAACTAGATCATGGGAGGGATTAGTAATAAGAAAAAAAACTCTTAAAGAAGGAGGTTGGGAAAGTATAAGAAAATAGGATTCTGGGAAATACACAATTAGCAATCATAACTGTGAGTGTAAATGGGATAAACTCATTCATAAAAAGGAAGACGACAGCAGAATAGATTAGAAACCAGAATCTAACAATATGTGGTTTACAAGGAACACTCTTGAAACAGAAAAATCAACAGGGTTGAGATAGGAGCGTAGGGCAGAATCTATTATACTTCAGCTGAAACAGAAAAGGCAGGGGCAACAATCATGATTTCAGACAAAGCAACAGCAAAAATAGACTCACTTATAAGAGATAAATAGGAAAACTATTATTTTGTTAAAAGGAACCATAACCATAGACCATGGCTTCTTAAATTTTTTCCACTTGTGACCCCTTCAGCACTTCTTAAAACTGTGCGTCACAACCACACAATTTAAGACCCCATTTGGGGTCCTGACCCACAGTTTAAGAAGGGCTGGTAGACAATGAATAGCAACACTAAACATATATGCCAAATGGTATAGCATTATTAAATTATTATTATTATATATAAATTATAAATATATATTATTTATATAAATAAATATAAATTATTAATTATTGATAAATTATTGAAGGAAAAGTTAAATTAATTACAGAGAGAAACAATAAAACTGTAACAGTAGAGGACCTCAATTCACTACTATGAATCCTAGATGAATCTATCCAAAAGATAAACAAAAAAGAAATGAAGGCTCCAAACAGAATTTTAGAAAAGTTAGATCTGATAGATCTTTGGAGAATATTAAATTAAGAGGAATATGCCTATTTCCAAATTGTATATCATACCTTTACCAAAAATTGACCACGTATAAGGGCATTAAAAAACTCACAAAAAATCAGAACAGGAGAAATATTAAATGCATGTTTTTACTGAACAAAATATATTAAAATTGCTTTTGGTAAAGGGTCTTGAAGCAAAGAATAAAAATTAATTGGAGACTAAATAACTTTAAAGAATGAGTTATCCAAAGAACAAATCATAGAAATAATAAATAATTTCATTAAAGGTAATGGCAACAATGAGACAGCATACCAATACGTAACACATAGTTTATCAGTAAAAGGGCAAAAAAGTAGATCAATAAACAGACATGAAACTACAAAAACTAGAAAACCAACAAATTAAATACCCCCAAATAAACACAAAAATAGAAATTTTGAAAATCAAAGGTAAAAAACAAAAATGAAAGCTAATAATAATAATGAAAAGTAGGAGCTAGTTTTTTTAAAATCAAGAAAATAATTAAGCTATTAGCTAATATTATTTTTTTAAAAAAGAAAAGAAAACCAAGTTACCAGTCTCTAAAGCTAAAAAGGTGAATTGTCACTCAATTAATAAAACAGGAGAGGGGGTGTTACTATTACTAAGAGGCTGCAAACTCCACCCTCCCCACACACATACCCACACAAGGTGTCTTTTTAAAGGAGGAAAACTCTAAGTAATGAGGAGCTGGTTGATTTTAGAAAAACATGAAAAGACTTAAATGAAATAATGAGTAGAAGCAAGAGAACACTCTGTACAGTGACAGCAATACTGTTCAAAGAACCGCTGTGAACAACTAATTTAATTTGAGTATTATAAATACACAAATCAACTACAAAGGACCTAGGAAGGAAGATGCTATCAACCTCCAGAAAAAGAACTGATAAATAGAAGTATACATAGTATGGTTTTACAAATATAGAAAAAAGAAATACAGATATGTGTGTATAAATAAACAATTTTTTAAAAAGAAAAGGGGAAAATTCATTTATATAGCTCTTTAAAGTTTACAAGTAATTTTTCCTTGAAGTCTTATGAGGGTGACAGTTATCTTCATTTTACAGATGAAAAAGCTGAGGCACAAGGTTGCAGAACTCCTGAGTTTTAAGACTAGAACTTGAACTCAAGCTCTCCTGGTTGCAAGACCAGTGTTCTTTCTCACTTCCCTACATTGTTAATTTATCCAGTGATTCTCTAGAGTTCCTGTCCCCATTTCTCTTTCTACTCTTTACCCCATGCTGTCCTTCAATGTCATCACCAATAACTAGGAGCTGGTGTGATGCTTGATCCTACAGGCTAGGAAGTGGCAAGTCTCTGATATAATTTCAACAAGGGTAGACATGTTTCTGGTATGGCAAATTTTAAGACAAAATGCATTTTCTCAAGCAAAACATTGATACATACAGTAATTCACTCTGCAGTACTATTCGTAGAGTATCATACTTTCCAGGTATATTATACTTTTTTTCAAAAAGCTTCTGTCATATAGCTTTTCTAAGAAAAAACAATTCTAAATTCAAAATTACCAAAAAAATTTCCAGAACCTGATTTGTAGTTGGAGACTATCTCTACAAGAAGTATTTAAATGAGGACTATTTCTTTTGCTTTTGCTTTTATAATGGGTCAGGTTTATTGAAGTAGGCTTTATCCTATAGTAAACACTGAAATTACTATTTTTACACATCCAACAATTAAACAATCAAAACCCAAGCTAAATACAAGAATATGAATTCAAGTTTAAACCACTACAGAAATAAAGCCATAACACAGGACCTGCCAGGTAATAATGTCCTTATATTTTGAAGAAACATATACAAAAACTTTTTGCACACTATTGAGATTTTTCTACAAATCAACTAGAATTGAGATTCAGTTTCAGGTGACTGATTATATAACTAAAAAGGCATTATGATGAGACTTCAAATCTAAAAACCTAATGAAAATAATTTCAATAAAATTGTAAAAAGACCAATGCATCTCATTCCACTGTTGGACAGCTCCAATAGTTATGAAGCTTTTCCCTACAACAGTCAAAATCTGCCTTCATGCCACTTCTACCCATTGCTCCTACAGAGTTTTGCCCTCTGGAGCCAAGAGGAACAAATCTAATCCCTCTTCCACACGACAACCTTTTAACGCTTATCATCCCTATATTTCAACTAATTCTCCTAGGAAATTAACTCAAAACACATCTCCCCTATTCACACTTTTCTTTAAATGATCTTCAGCTTATTAATAATGAATGGCTACTTCAAATGTGGTCTGACCACAGCAGAGTACAGTGGACCTCTAATATTCTGGACAACAGCCCATTTTGAGAGAAAGTGCTGCATAGCAATGATTCCCCATCTGGTACTCAAGAAGCAGATTCTTTTCAACTTAAGTTTCTGACTTTATATTTATCTCCATTAAACTGAATCTTGGTAGTTTCAGTCCATCAATCAAGCTTGTCCAGAGATTTCTGGATGCTAACTTTGTCATTCAAAGTATTACTGATACATCTACCAGCTTTATGACACTTGCAGATTTGATAAGCATGCCATCTATTCCTTCAATCAAATCACTGTGTTGAACAATATGGGATCCAAGATTTTCCCCTGCACAACTCTTACTAGAGACCTCCTACCAGGGTGACATTAGGCCTATTAATAATTATTCTTTTGATCTTGTCATTAATCATGTCCTGAATTCACCTATCTGTACCATCTTCTAAACCATTTCTTTCCATTTTATCCACAAAAAGACTGTCAAATTCTTTGTTCAAATCTAAGTAAACTATGTTTATGATGATAGTCCCCGGTCTACAAATCTAATAGCTCTGTCAAAAAAAAAGAAAAGAAAATGATGTTAATCTGGTATTGACTATTGAGTCATTTGGCAATTCATTTCTCTTTCTAGATGTTAACAAACCATCTCTTTAGTAATATATTCTAGAATTTTAACAGAAATCAAGAACAAGCTCCTCAGTCTCTTTAAAAAAATCACCTTATCTAGTTCTAGTTCCGTAGCACCTTTCCTATTCTCCACGTTTTACTCATTAAACTATGTGATCCCCATTACACAGAGAGCTTCCTGAGAGCAAGAACTGTCTTTTGCTTCATTTTATATCACCAGTACTTAACACTGGGCCTGGTACATAGTAGGCTCTTAATAAGTGCTTACTGACTAACTACTGTCCTTTAAGGATCCCTCACGGTGTCTCAACAATCTGCTAGTTCTTTCAATTACACTAGGAACTACTGACCCATATCCTCTTACATCTCTATAAACTCATTATGGAATAATCTATGTACATACCTACTGTATCCTTAATGAATACATGAGAAGAAAATAGACTATCACATATTCTTTAAAATAAAGCACATATTAAGCTGCACAACTGAAAAAACATAAAAAATGCAAGATTCCCCTCTGCTTGAAATCTATTGATTAAAAAAACAAATCAAACTATGTAAAGTCTCTAGGTCTCCTGGGCACCTTTAAGATGGTTCCTATTGTTACTTTAAAGCAGTAGCTGTCAAACTGGATAGTTCAGGCAGATAGTCTGAATGCATCAGAAATTTGAAAGTCTCTGTTTTAAAACAAGGTATCTTAAGTTTAAAGCAAAGTCCCTAGTTTGATTTTCTTTAAGTTACAACTTAACAGGTCTTAAAATTATGATTTTTCAAATTAACATAGTTCAGTAACACTATATATTTTAGCTGCAGCTATTCTCAAAGACTATCCCCTAGGTTATAGATGGATTGCCTTTTGAGCTGTTCAACAGACTGTCCAAACTCATGAAACCCTGCTTTTCTGAAGTATATTACAGTAAATTATCGCTATCCACAGAAACAACTGTTCAACAATCTTCTGATTATTGATATAAAACAAGGCATACAAACAGGAAGGCTTACTGAAGGGTGTTTGCCATTATCATGAAAGATATCCAGCATAATCTATAGAAGTGTATCATATAGATTTGGATGGTAAGATTCCCTTGTTGTTTCTGACTACAAAGGACAGTGTGCTGATTGCATCAAGCCCTGGAACATGACTTGACCTCCTTAATTAACACCATGCCCACACAAAAAAGAATGGCCATTTTGCATACTGGGAAAAAACATACAGGTGAAAAATGAATATTATGAAATGCAGTTAAATGGAAAGTCTAATGATTTACCCTAGGAGCCGGTAAATTATGGCCTTGGCCTGTTTTTTGTAAGGCCTAAAAAGCTAAAAATGTTTTTTTTTTACATTTTAAAATAAAGTTTTATTGTATTCAAAAATGTAAAAATCATTCTTAGTTCAAACGGTTATACAAAAACTAGCTTCCCTAGATTCGGTCGTTAGACTTAGTTTGCTGACCTCTGAGTCAATCAGTAAACATATTTTGAAAAGTCACTTAACCAATTGTGAACAATGACCAATCATCATTCCTGAGGACTTATGATGAAACATGCTACTTAGCTCCTGGCTGAGAAGTTATAGACTCTGGATGTAGACTAGGAGGTTTTTTGGAAACAGTCAAGAATTAGTTTTGCCTGACTATACGTATTTGTTAAAAGACTTTTGCTTTCTTTTTTTCCAATAAAGAGATACGTGGGAAGGAGAAAAAATAAATTTTTTTTCTCATTGAAAATTTTTTTCAATAAAATCGCTTTACGATGTATTTTTGAAGTACACTGGGCTTAGCAGAGAACTGAATATCAGGTGGAAAGCAATCTAGTCTAGATGTTTTTGGGTGCTAACTTTGTCATTCTGTTGTGTATGCTATTGGGATTAAGGAAAAAAAACAATTGGAACTGAGGTTCAATTGCAGCTAACTGATTAACTACATAACTAAAAAAAAATATGAAGACGAAATTTTAGGTCCTAAACTGCTCCCTGCCACCAGCATTCATCTCTTTTAACAATGTGTATACATATGTATATATATATATATAGATATATATGTAGACATAAATGTGTATGAGGATGTATATGTACATACACACACACACACACACACACACACACACACATTTGGTAGACTTAGTGATAAAACACTACAATCTCAGAAGAATCAAAATTGCAAGGCGCCCGAAAGTCAATGGAAATAATAACTAGTATTTAGATAGCATTAAAAGTGCTTTACAAATATTACCTCATTTTATCCATAGAATAGCCTTGGGAGGCAGGTGCTATTATAAACCCCTTTTTAAAAATAAGGAAACTGAGGTAGACATAGGTTAAGTGACTTGCCCAGGGTCACACAGCTAGTCTGGAGTTGGATTACTATTTAGGTCTTTCTTAAGTTAGGTCCAGCAATCTATCTACTGTACTACTTAGCTGCCTGATATGGAAACTACTCAAGGTAGTTTACAAGTCAATCGTAGCATGCTACCAAAGAAGATTTGTACACACAAAATAACAATAAAAATATCCACCAGAGCCATGTATGACCTAAAAAGAAGTTGAATTAGTTACACAGAGTGAAAGAGAACCAATGGACAAGACAAGTGATGCCTTGGAATTCATAAAATATTAAGACTCAAAAGGAAGTTCTCTAGTATGCTGAGTAGATTCTCTATGAAGGATTGATTCAAGAACATGAATATGAATCATAACAACATGAGAATATATGGATGAGTTACAATCTGCATTGGTGGATGAGATTTCATATTAAGAACATCTAGTGTCCAGATATTAACCAGATTGTTTGATTAACAGACCATTCCAAAACATAACCAATGACATTTTTTGGTAATATACTTCCAAGAACTGTATTTTTCATCAGTGTGGGCAATGCCACTAACAGCTTAGATAGTAACATATCGATAACCTTTGAAAGTCACAGCTAAAATAATGTTACTGAACTACATTTAAAAATCATAATTTTAAGACCTGTTAAACTGTAACTTAGGACATATCAAATTAAAAGCTTTGCTTTAAAAACAAAGTATCTTGATTTACAATTGATTTGATTCAGACAAACTTTCCTAACTCAATTTGAAAGCTACTCTTTTCAAACAACAATGAGAACCATTTTCAAAGGAACTGATGTCATCCCTGAACTATGAAGTTGACACTGTTCATCACAGTCCTAGGACCTGAAGTTGCATATAATTTTTACTGTGTTAGAGATTAAAACAAAGAATTATTAAAGCAGAGTTACAATTATACAATGGATAACCCCTGGGAGCTACAATTTAACCAGATTTATTTTGGATGTTTTAAGAGGAAGAATTTCAAGTAGCACTGTAAAATGCTGGATTAATTTCTACAATTCCATTACTTACTACTAGAGTTCTTAGTGGACCTATGCTGAGTACTAGTGTCTATTTTGCTTTTCTATTTGTATCCCCAATGCTTAGCACGCAGTAAGTGCTTAATACTTTTTCATCATTCGTCCTGTGCCTATGTAAATATTTTAAGTTAGTATTTCTTAATACTGTAGCTTCCATATTGTACAACTTTAGTGCCACTGTATTTGTATTTGATACATGAACTAAGTCTATGAACAGTCTTCAAATAAACAATTTGGTTATATACAATTAGGATACTCAACATAGTAGAATCCAATGGTTCTCAACTTCTACAACCTTTTAATTTTACAGCTTTGCATGATAGTGATTATACCATAAATAGCCAGTGATTGAGAGAAAAAAAAATTGCAGAGAATGGATTGCCTTGCTTCAACAGAATACACAAACTCACAACTTGGAAACCACTGATTGAGCAGAATATATGCTAGAACTGTTATTTGTGTTGCCTTGGTCAGAGCATTTTACTTCTCTGAACCTCAGCTTCCTCTTGTATAAAAATGTCAGAATACTTGCCTTCCTGCTTACCAGCTGTTTTAAGAAAAGTGCTCCATAAATGTGAACTCATGATGTTTTAAATGTGTTGAGACAAAGCAATAAATAATTTACTTTTTTCTAAATACATCTTAAAACACTTCAGATATGCTAACAACTCATAGGCATGAATGTACATAAATATGTGCTCTTAGTAAATTCTTCCTTTCAACCCCAATCCAAATCCTTACAGAATAAGCAATTTCGGCTAGCTTGTTTTCTAACCTTTTGAGATGAAAATATTTCTAAAAATGTTTTATATACTAGTTTGCCTTCTTAAATGGAATATATTAAATCTAATTTTACCTTTCCTTGATGACTCAGGGTCATTTCAAATACTGATTATTGTACTGCATAATTATACAGGGTGTTCCTAAAGTCTGGACACATAGGCAAAAATGCGTATTTTCAAGAAATGAAATGAATGAAATTTCAACATTTTATCTAACTGGAATATTAACAAATGACATCTTCAATATGATTTCCCTCATTTGTGATGCAAAGGTTGATGCGCTTTGCAAGATTCAAGTAAACTCCATGCAGTAACTCAATAACTCCACATTGCCATCAATTTTAGCACATTCACTCTTGGAATATGAATATGAAATCATATGATGTTATTTGAAGTTGAAGGTGTTATTTGCTAATATTCCAATTAAATAAAATATTGTTGAAAATTTCAATCATTTCATTTCTTGAAAATACGCATTTTTGCCTATGTGTCCAGACTTTAGGAACACCCTGTACTTTCAGAACCTATTGAAATCTATAAGTTTATTTGTCTACAGTTAATGGCCCTAACCTCTGCCTTTTGCAATCATGAAGCTGCAAAGTTCTGCAGGGAAAAATACTGAATTTGGAGTAAGAGGATCTTGCCTGGAATCATATCTGTGTGACTTTCTTTATGTGGCCTTGGGCAAGTCACTTGCCCTCTCTGGACTTCAGTTACTTTATCTGTAAAACAAGAGGACTGAATTAGCTGATTTCTGAGGACCTTCCCAGCTATAAAACTATAAGCTAAGTGTTCCCTAACAAGTAATCACATGTCACCTAATACTGCTGATGGCATATCAGCCTAAAACAATCCCTGTCCTGGTCCATCTTTTGGTCTGGTGAAAACTACATAATAAAGTTAGTTCAAATTGTGCATAAAGAAAGATTAAATGGGTTCTGATTTGAAGGCCATTGAAAGACTGATCATATGTTTTGGTTGTTCAGAGGCCTATTTTTTCTCCTTTTAGTTCCTCAATTAATTTCCAGAAAAATGAAGTTACCTATAGCTAAACTGTGGATGAAGACACTCCATCTGACATTCATATCAAACCCTGGAAAAAAAGAAGGAATCTGTAATGGTTTGGTTTATATGGTTTTCCTTAGGTTGTAGCTCTTACTAAGAGTTAAATCACAAAATAATATGCAGCTCTTATGTGAATATAGCTTAAGACTATAAAAAACAGTTATTATCTTAATGCCAATTTGTCCAAAGACAATCCTTAACACCATGGATTCAAAATGAAGCTGTCAAGCCAAATCGGTAACCTAAAATTCAAAACAATTTGTTAACTTCTAATTGAAGACAGCTAAATTTCTTTAAGGCATACTTATCTATAATTCAATTCAAATTCCTCTATCCACTCTCTGGAATTTCATTCCACATAATATCAAACATTAAATTTATTAATTTGTTTTGTGTTCAAGAATGAGTAAAGCACTCTCTATACTACCTTTCCCCACAAACATTCTGAAATACTAATGTTCTACAAAAATAGAATGTGCCTAAGATACTCTCAAGAATTAAATCCTAAATTTTCAAGTTTATTCTTTGAATTGCTGATACTGAGTACCATAAAGCACAACTGAACTTCTTACACTTAAAGTCTTTTTGGATCTAAGGCCACTTATAGTGCTAAGCACATAGCTATGATTGTGTCTTCCTTTTGTAATGAAAAAATATGCTTTTAAAGGTGTGCACATTAACAAAAAGCAATACAACTTTCATATTAAATGCTTCACAAAACAAAACTAACCAAGTTCCCATATATGTATATATTTATCTTCATTATTCTATTATCAAACTAATTTCTAAAAACTGTGGATGCATAAAGCAAACATGATGTGATAATATTACATTTCAAAGGGAGGAGAGGGGAAGACATCACTTCTTCCAGATTGAAATGCAAAAGTTATTTAGTTTAAGTTACTGTACTTTAAAATAAGATGGGGTCATACTTCATTGCCTTAGATGTGAACTTAAAATATAATTCTAAAGAAAATTATATACCACAAGCACATACAGTATTTAACTGTTTATTTAACAGTTATTTAACAGATTTACTGTTTCCTTTCTAGATTATGTGCATGCATGTTCATTAGACCTTGGGCTCAGCGCTGCTTCCACTGTAGTCTAATTAATCAGACATCAACCTCATGAGCAAGGTGAACTGTTGAAGTAACTTGACAACTTGCTATGCTCATAGAAGTTCATTATATTTCTTGAGAAGATTTGAAAAAAAAAATCTAATTTCTTCCACTAAACACTCTCCCCCTCCCCCAAATGCTAAGAAGACTAAGAAGAGATGTCTGGAAAGAAACAAAAAACAACTTATTTTGAGCTTCAGTTAACTAATAACAATTCCCACGTCTAACTATCAAGAGTACTACAGAGACTAAACAAGCCTTAAGATACCCCAAAGAGGTGGACTACAAACTTCTCTCTACACTATTCAAGGAAATGAATAGGGGCTGACTAAATGGGACGGGGTACGTAAATAAGATTCTCCGCTATTAAGACCAGACATAGTGGTAATACATCTCGCTCAAAATGGAGACAGTGCTGGACTTAGTAGTCAGAAAGCCCAGGGTTCAAATCCTTCCTCAGATAGTTACTAATTTTGTGACCTCTGGTTTGCCAGCTTATTTCTAAAAGGATTATTTCACAGGATTGTAGTGAAGATCAAAAAAGATGATAAAAACAAAGCGCTCTGCAAACCTGAGAGCGATATATAAATATTACTATCAGTAGTATTATGATTACTCTCCAAGCTTGGAAATCTGCCATCCAACTCGGGAGAGGGAAGGAAGCAAGAGATAAGGGAAGGGGGAAGGGGCGTATTGCTTTTTACAAACCTAAGAAGTTCTTAACCTTTTTTTGTTTGTTTGTTTCATGGACCCCTGTGACAGTCTGTTGAAGCCTATGGACCTTTCTCTGAATGTTTTTACATGCACAAAATAAAACACAAAGGAGTCCAATGATGAAAAAAAATCTATCTATATCGATGTGTATACACACACACGTATATTTATATATTTTTAAAGGTCATCAAGGGTGAAGACCCCTTGTCCTAAGGGAAAGGGGCAGGGGGGGGGGGTGAGGGAGGTAGGTCACGCACAAGCCAAGAAAGTGGACATCACCGCCCTCTGCGGTCCCCACCCTCTGGACTGGCCGGGCTCCCCCAGGGGCGGGCGGTCTGGGGGCACAGCGGGCGCTGACTTTACCCGTTAGGTTCCTCAGCACTGTCCCGTGGGCCCAGAGACTCAGGACCTGCTGCACCGACAGGTTGATCATGGAGTTATCTGCCCCCTCCGCCTTCATCTTCCCCGGGGGGCGCCCGCCGCTCTCTCCGCGGCTCCGGGGCGGCGGGGGCTGCGAAGCTCGGGGGTCGGCGCCCGGGGGTCGGCTCCTCCAGGCCGCCACCGCCGCCGGGGCCGGGGGCGGGGGCGGGGCGCCGCGGGGGCCGCTGCTGCTGCTGCCGGGGCTGCTGCTGCTGCTGCTGCGGAGGGGCCGCCGGGGGGGGCTGCTCAGCGCGTCTCCAAGGCAGCCCCCTCCCCGCCGGGGAGACATTGAGGACAGCGGGCGGGCCGGGGGAAGGAAGGGGCCCCCGAGGGCAGGCCCTAGAGGACCGGGGAGAGGCCGGGAGGCCGCCGCTCCTCTTCAGGGGCAGCGCCGCGCCGCGGGGCCCTGCCGGACGAGGAGGAGGCCGGACTCGGACGGGGAAGCTCCGGGTGACAGGCAGCAAGCAGGTGTTGTGGCCGCCGGGATCCCGCTCATCGCCGTTGGAACTAGAAGAAGAGGTGAAGGAGGAGGAGGAAAAGGAAGAGGATGGGGAGGTGAACGCTGCGGCCGCGGCGGCGGCGGCGGCACCTGCCACCCGCCTGCCCGCCCGCCGGCCCTTGACACTCGAGGAACCGCCCCCTCCACCCAGGACCCGCGATCCCCCCCCCGTGCGCGCACCTGCGCGCCCGCGCGTACGGATTCCTAGCGCCGCCAACCCCGCCTTTTTGAGTCTGTTGCGCATGCTCATTCTACTCTCACCCACGACCTGCTCGCCTCTTTTCTCTTAAGCGCGCGCCACCGCGCGTGTGTGTGGAGGTAGGCGGGGTAGGGGTGGGGGCAGAAGCAAACGTCACCAGCGCCACCGGCCACATCTCAGCTTTGATTGGTTGTTGAAAGGAAACTCCGCCCCTTGTGCGCCACACACATACACACACACACACACTCACAGACCCTTTGACACTTATCTCTCCTACTAAGGAGGAAGCAGGTGGTGGGGGGTGGAAATGGACGCTGAGTGGGAAGCTAGAACTGAGACTTTGGGTAAGAGATTTCTAGTTTTGGAGAAGCAGCTGCCCCCTTCAATTCAGGGCCCCTTGGGAACGTGTAATGCGCGTTAGGGTTTCAGTTCCATTGCCCTAAAAAAGATGTTTTCACTAAGGATTTTCCCGTAAAATTGTTGGGGCGGGGGAGGGGGGCGAGGGCGGGGAGGGAAATGCATATAACCTGAGCAGTGGAGGATTTTTCCCACCGTGTTCTTCTGGGAGGGCGAGGTGTCAGAGCATGTTTTCATAGGATTGCTTGCCTGGCAGGGGTCATATTTTTATGCTAAAGGTGCAACAGAAGCGTTTATCCAAGACCTCTTTCCCTTAACCCAGAAAGATGAGCTTGAAGATCTGGTTTTGTTTTAGATAGGAAGTGTAAGACCTTGAACTAGGGAAATGCCGTGGATTTGTAGTCAGAGGACCTGACTACAACCTGGTAGTCCTGTGACCCATCAGTAAAGGGAAAGGGGTTATATGATGTCTAAGCACTAAATCCTATGATCCTCAGCTGACTTGGTGATGTAATGGAAAGCAAAGCCAGAACTAGCATGGAGAGGCCCCCCCCCATATGCCAACATCTCTGGGATGCCATTTCTATGCATGGGGGCCTGCCCTGGCACTGGCTTCCCTACTTGACTATTAGGTTGCTACCCCTAGGATCTCTTGGTAAGCATGGTTCTCTCCTGGTTGTCTTTACATCAGAGTGCTACAGATTGCCTGCCATCTCTGCCTAGCCAGGAACCTAGACCATGCATCATTCTCAACAATAGCAAAGGGTCTCTTACCCCCTCCCTCCCAACAGCCTCTTGCTACACACCCTGCCGCTATATCTCTTCATCTCATCCCCATAGAAAGCATGACTAGCCCTTCATGGCCCCTATCCTTTTCCAACCTCCATGTACACTGCATCATTTGGACTCCTTATTTTGCTACACATCACAAGATTTGGAGCCAGAGGATCCAAGTTCATTTCAAACAAGTGTCATTTACTAGTTTGGTGAACCTTATGAAAATCACTTTATCAATCTGTAATATTTTTTCCAGGATTTTCTGGGTTTTTTGTTTATTTTACAAGGGAAGTACAGAGCCTTAAGCAATATCAACAAAGAATAAAATATTTTTAAAGAATAGTTTGAGAAACCTGCACCCAATCTTACTCATTCTGACAATGGTCCCTTGTAATGAGTTATTTCCTCCTATATAACTTTCAGTTCAAGCTAGAATCACTTATTACCAGGAAAGTCAAGCTAGTTTCCAGTAATACATTTTCATAACTGTAACATGAGGGTAAATCATGAGGATAGTATGGAATGGCAGTTGTACATGTGCACCACATAACTGTCTGCTCAGACACTTTTAAAAAGGTTAAACAATGAGAAAGTGAACTTCTGTGTTTCAAAGTACCTGGGGCTAGGTGCACATACTACACCCACAAGGAAATACTGGTCAGATTTATTTTAAATATTCATTAATGATTCCAAACCACTATCAAAACTCAATGATTCAACAGAAACCTTGGAATTGAAGTGTTTTCCATTATTTTCAATTATCCTGTACATGACCTTAACCCCCCCCCAAATAAAGCAAACTATAACCAAATGGAGTAAAATTTCATAAAATATTTACTTGCCCACCATAACACATACTTCTTCACAGAGGACTTTTACTACATTCTTATTTTAGGTAAGACAACTCAAATAAAAGGGTACAAAATAAGGGTTTTTTTTTTACATATTTAACATTTTTTTCTTCCTAGTAGCATCACTGACCAGATACATAACCCATCTTTTGTCCCCTTTTTAAAAACCATTTCCAGTGCTTCACTATTATCTCTCCCTCTTATTCCTTCAGTTTGGACACGATAATGAATGGATTTTGGCACATGTCCAACATAAGTGACCAGCATTTTACTTATGTACATTAACAATATTATTTGGTACAGTTTTCCAAAGATGCGCAAGTATGGAATCCATTTGAGAGTTTACTTACAAATAACTACCAATTACTCTTGAAGTAAAAAGGCTTCTACTCCTTCAGCTATAACTGTATCAACTGCAAGTGATGAAATTTTGACTTCTCACTTCAGTTCTGCAAAGAAGTCTGCTTACATTTCATGCTGCGTCTTCACTGCAAGATGGGAAACAATTGTTTACATCAAATTTTATAGAAAAGTGTAAAAGGAAGCAGTCAACTAGATGGTCTGATTTTTTAGAAAATTAAAAAAGAAATTATTATTTTATGACTTTATTTTTGATGAGGCTTTAACTCCATGTTGATAGGGATCATGTAACTGAGAAAACTAAATACAACTTAAATTCCAAAGAAAACAGATTTTCTCAACTATAATATTAAGGGGTCAGACTACATGATATCCAAAGTCACTTCCAGTTCTAAATCTAGGATCTAGAACTCTTCCTGTCATGTTCCTTCCTCGCTGGTATTCACAGAAACCTAATTTTCTCCTGAAGGGAATTCATCTTCTTGACACCCTGACCAAAGCAACATGAAGGAGAGGGAAGGAATAGCAATTATTCATTAATTACCTACTCTGTGTCAGGCATTATGTTAAGAGCTTTACAAATATGATCTCATTTGATAATGACATGGGAGCAAGAGTACCTACGCTGGCTATAGAGCACCAGGGTTTAAATCACCACCTCTGATGCTGCCTAGGATTGTGTCAAAATGAAGGGATTGAACTAAGCTGTCTCGGAGGTCCCTTTCAGCTCCAGTTTGATGCTCCTGTCCTCCTCTCACTTTCCCAACATACAGACGGAGAAGGAATCAACACACTTCTTCATCACTCCTCCCTCTGATCAGATATTCCCTCTGTTACAATCATCCAGAAACTGCCTCTCTTCTTAAAGTTTGCTACATCCTGTCCAGATCCTTGTTACTGTTATTCAGATACCTCTAGGTTCCTCTCCTTCCTCCCCAAATAAGACAGGTACCTGGCTTATTGTCCTCTCCACCTGGCCTCCCAGTTCTAACACACACACACACACACACACACACACACACACACACACACATACACACACTCACATGTGCCCCCTAAAACATATACAGATTATATTTTTGGTTCCCTTCCCCTATTACTCACAACAAAATTTACCTTAAGGGCTAGAATTGCTATTTGCAGCTCTGACAGACCCAACTTGCAATATTCTTTTATTGTCAAAAGAGTAATCAGTTATTACCCTAGTGCCCAACAGATTGGAATATGCAGTCATTTCATTTATAGGCCTTTCCCAATTTGATTTTTAAATTTTTAATTAATTATATATAATAGTAATAACCATATATATACTATTATATGTAATTATATATTATAAATTAGTTAATTACTTAATTTTAAGTATCATGTTCTAACTATAGCATCATGGAAATCAAGATTTTACTCACTATTATGCCTTCTCATAGGTTCATAGAAGTCAGCGAATGAAGGTACCTCAGAAATCAAGTGGCTAGAATTACAGATGAAGAAACTGAGGACAGAATAGATGAAGTAACTTACTCAAGATAGCAGAATTTGGATTTATGTGTATTCATATAACTTTTTTTGTTCAAATTTAACATTGAACATCAGATATCCTCTTGAGATATTGGACATTAGCCCATAGCCAAATATGTTGAACATCACATCTACATACACATCTTCCTTCCTGTTTCTAATGTGTTTATCATACTTCTGCTCTTTACTCTGATTGTCAAAATAGGTGATAGGGAAGTGAAGAAACTCAGACTGTAGCAATAAAACCAGATGTTGCAATGCCTTTGTTAGAAACCAGCAATTTAAGCAATCATGCCCCTTATGAGCTGATAACTATTTTACCAACTTACAGAGTGGTTATGCCCTAAAAAGAATGATTGGAATTAATTCTATAAAGGGTTTCTATTGATGATTTAGCCCCAAAGAAATTAGATTTGGTAGCACTAGTTTTGGAGTCTGAAGAGAAGAGTTCAAGTGTCAGATCTGCTAGTTATTTTAGGACTCAGTTTCCCCCATTTGTACAATAAGCTCATCAGATCAGATGACCTATAAGTTCCCTCCCATCTCTAAAATCTCATGTGGTCCAACAGAAATGTTTGCAAAGGGATCTTAGAGATCATGTAATCTAACTCTCTCATTTTACAAAAGAGGAACCTGAAGCCTACCGAAGTGAAATGACTTGGTGAGTTCACTCAGGTAATTCCTTGCAAAACTAGGACTCAGAAACTGTGTCACTTCAACTTCTATTGCAAGGCTCTTTCTACCATGCTACACCTTCTCTTTTTGTACTGCTACCATCTTCTTCAGACCTTGGGAGGAGGGGAAAGGGATCTAGAAAGCTAGCTCAACTTGGCTGATTGTTGTACAAGTCTTTGTTCAGTGTATTCATTTTGGTTTTGGTCTTGACTTGTGATTTCATTGGTATGGAGAACGCCTGATTTGCAACACCCTGCCCCCTCCTCCCCCCACATCCCCATCCTCTCACCCTCACAAATGGATACCTTCTCTGTAATTTATAATCTTAAAGACTTTCTGTAGCTGCAAGCACCCAGGATGGCCTGTTAGCATAAGTTCTTTGATCTGCTTTTAAAGAAAAGGCAACTTTTTAAAGGAGTCAACAATCTTACTTTCACATTTACTAGTTCAGGGGAATGTGGAGAAAATACAAGCAGAGAAATTAGCACAAATACCAACAGACAGGGCTCCAGATGTCTGATCAAAGTAATACAACCACCTACATATACCACTGGATCGGGGGAGCACAGATAGATCTAAATAGTCAGGGGACTCTGAATAAATGGCTACTCAGAGTCCTGTCCAGGGAGTCAAAAGGTCCTCCTCATAAGCGAACCCCCAAAGCAAAATCTCACCTCAGAGTATATATACACTTTTGGCTAATAGGCTCAGAGTCAGAAGGCATCACAACCCTGGTGACTCAGTGCCTAATTAGCTTAGTACCAAAAGGTATGAAAGCCTTCCTACAAGCAAGATTCTCCTTAGGCAAGTCCCTCCCCCACTGGGCTCTATGTGACTCAGGATGTATCACAGCTATGAGCTGGGCCAGAGCTCAAAGCAGTAAGACATCCATGATTGAACACGTGGTCACATAGGCCTATTGATAGACGGGAAAGATCTTCCTATTCCATTTAACATTACATTTTCCAAGAGCAGTCAATAGGCAAATCCATTTCTTGGGTATTAGGTTCTAATAGGTAGAATTTGTCAGAGAGAGGACCTGAACCCATCTTCCTAACTCCAAGGCTAGCCCTCTACTACTAATCCATGGTAGTAGTACTCTCTCTATAACTATGTGATCCATGATTTTATAGCATTGAGTCAGTCAATTAACAAGCATTTATCAAGTTCCTCTATGTGCCAGATAGTGTTCTAGGCACTGGGGATACAGATCCCAAAATGAGATAGTCCTGGCTGGCAAGTTTACATTCTCCAGGGGCTGAGGTAGGGAGGGAAAAGAATGCAAAGGTTCACAGACAAGTAAATAACATGATATAGGTAAGTAGATAGATAGATAGATGATAGGTGTATATATACATACATATATGTATGCATATATACATATCTGTGTATATACATATATGTATGTATGTATACACACACACACACATACATACAAAATAAGTACAAATTGATCTGGAGTAGAAGACATTAACAACTAGTATTACATACTGTTCAGAAAACCCAGCAGGGCTTTCTGACAGGCTTCATTGGCTTTCTTATTTATGTCAAGGATTTTTTTATTAGCAATGTAGTCGAAATTTTCATTATAGCTCATTCTCATTCAAAACACATAGCTTAGAGGGTGTACTTGTGTACTTTTTTAACAGCAAGATTTTATTTGCTTCACGAGTAAAAAAGTGTTCACAAGTGTTATTAAGAAATGGCATTTAAATCTTAATATCTGATCACATGAAAGAAGGTATTAAAGTAATAAGTGCTTTCTAGCAACTCATCATGTCTTTCTAGAAAGGAGACAGACTTGTATTTCATAAATATATTTATTACATTTTATTTATGTGCAGAAACTTTTTAATATACCATTTTTGGAGGCTACATCATGAAAAACTATCTCCTCTCAATTAATTATAATTTTCCCTAAAAGCAAGGATTGTGAGATGCCCAAAAATGTTTTCATAGAACCAAAGACTGTCAGGGGTCAAAGGAATCTCATACATCATTTAGTCCAACTCCCTAATTACATTGATTGAGAAAATGAGAGAGACACAAGAAAGTGAGATGACTTGCTCCAGACTTCCAGTCCACGTATCTGGGTCCCTCCTTGAAAGCTGTCCCTGTGATGTGAATGAAAGCCTTGGGATTTTTTTCTTTAGAATAGCATAGATCCCTCAGTGTGGGTGGCTTAGACACAGTCATGTGAGCAAGTAACTGAGAGACCAAGTGATTTCTCTAGAATTGTTTCAGCCCTAGAATTGAAATCATGTATTATTTAGCCAATAATATACAACCCATTCCAAATATACTTGCATGTAAATAGGAAAACACACATATTATTAAGTATTCTCCTTGCTAATTTACTACAATGAGCCCACCAGAAAAGCTTTTAAACCTAATTAAAATACGCAGAGAACACTGAGCTATTGAGACAAGCATAATTTTCAAATTTATTTCCTACTCTATCCGTTCTTTTTCTTTCAAGGGTGCACTGCATAACCCATGGCATCATTAGATTTCATTTGTCCCTGCATCTTGAACTACTCATGTGGGTGGTTCCAACCGCAGAGGATGGGTTCATTTAACCCAACACCTGCCGGCATTTATTTTAACCTCATCTTTGTGCCATATAAGCCAATATGTTAACATATTTTATGTAGTATACATATATGTATATATGTTACTTTGAGATTTTAGTGAAACACATTCATAGAATCTTAGTAATAAAAAGGACATAAAGCTGACTTTACAGATAGAAGTCCTAGGTCTATGAAAAGTTAATGGATTTTCCCAAGGTCATGCATCTAGTTAGTAGTAGAACCAGATCTCTATTTGCCAAATTTAAATTAGGGCCTGATATCACCAAAGACGGGTTCTTTTAAAAAGCCAAATCACTTAAGGCATCTAATGTAAATTTCTCTTTTGCTAACACATCCTACCTAGTAGCATATTTTAGGATTGTAAGATTTAAATGCCAGCTTGACTCCCCTCCCCGCCATCTTGATTGGTGAGTGCCTTACCTGTCCTACTATTTCAAGCAAGTCTTCACAAAGCTTCACTTAACTCCCAGTCTCATATTCCTCTCTTGCAAACTGCATCAAAGAGGTCTTAAACTCTCTGTACATCTCAAAACTTTATGTATGAGAAATCCCAGGCCTTTAGCTGTGCATAAAGTAAGACTGTCTACCTGTGACAGCTTTCCCAAAGTGGTATGAGCTGCATCAGAATGGAGTATGTTCCATCATTCTAGAAGTCTGAAAGAAAAGGCTCTACATACCTGTTGAGAATGTTGTATAAGAGGTTCTTACTCTGGTATGGATTAGACTCCAGGGCCTATGAGTTCCCTTCCATTTTGATGATGCTGATGGCTTCAGGGGATTAACAATACCATCAGTGAAAGCATCCCTCCCTCAGGACAGATAGTTCCACATCTTAATCTATGCAATCCTTGCCCACATTTTTCAATAAACCTCAGATAGAGAGGATCTACCAAATTCCCTGGAGACCTTCCTCTTATTCTCTTAATATTTCATGAATACTAGTACAGCACTCATCTGTCCACTTATTTACAACGCTTTGCTCTTCCTACACACTTAGCCCAACTCCTTTTCCAATTATGATGATCTATTTCGTGAAACTTTTTGAATGCAAGTCATCATTGCCAATATGCTTATGGCCATCATGTATTTCTCCTTTGCCCTTTGGGTGACTTATATTTGTTTTTTAACTGAGACCTTAGTATTTCATGCTTAACAACCACAAAGCATTACTGGAACAATATTGGGATTTAAAAAAAGATAGCCTTTTGTGGTCCCACGTAGCTCATAATTATTGAAAGCTATGACATTTTCCAAATTTGATCTAATCATTCTTCTGTTCATTTCCGGGCCTAGCTCACTGTCAGTAATTATCCAAAATATGTATTCTGATAAACTAACTTCATAGACTGTCTGTTCAACTGAATGTTATAATTTGAGCAATACATATTCTTCATCTACTTGGTTTTTCTATGTGGATTGTTACACTAATTTCTTTTGAGAGATCATTAAGAACATAGGATCAGGGATTTAGAGCTGGAAGGGACCTACCTTATAGGGCAAGTCCAACACCCTCACTTTACAGATAAGGAAACTGAGTCACAGAGAGTTTTAAGTGAGTTGTTCACATGGAGAGCATATATAGTGGAGCTGAGACAATCCCACTTTAAAAAACTCCAAATCCAGGACTTTCCTCTAATCATATGCTCTAAAGAAGTCTTGCAGTACTGGTAGAGCTTGTTGTAATTAGAACAATGTCATCCACAAACAAAAACATCTGGAGAACCTGACCATCTATAGTATGTTTCAGGTACATTAGGAATTAAATATACTTTTATGAAATCACCTGGAAATACAGTCACCATTTATAATGTAGAGTTTCTATGAATTCATATTCCAATGCTTACTAACACTGTGTTCCTTAACTTAAGATCTGTATATTTCAGTTTCCTTGTGAAAAATCAGGATAATATCTTATTATCTACCTCATAGAGTTATTTTGAGGAGCATACTTTTTAAACCTCAAAATGCTTCAGAAATATGAGTTGTTGTTCGAAATGCATTCATTCCAAGTTTTAAACAACTTACTTAAAGGTGCTTTCATTGAATCCTTCCCTTATATAAATTGAAGGCTGAATGGACTGACTTATATAATCAGCGGTGCTAGAATACTCTGGCATCATAGATCTCTGAAAATTAGACTTTATGGTGGGAGAAAAAAAAAGAATTGGAATGAATTCTCTTGATCTTCTCTCTTTCCCAAAGAAAAAAGAAGAGAAAGGAGAGAAGCTGAGGGAGAAGGAACTATGTGGAGCATGGGAGTAGTTTTTAACCATTCAGAAGAAGAGGAAGGAAATTAAAAATATTTTCAAAAGAAAAAGGTCAATGTTACATCTTGCCATATCCCACATGCTGAAAATAGTACTTAGTAACAAGAGACCCTTGTGGAAGTAAACATCCAAGTATATAACCCAACTTCTTAACATTATCCTCCTATCTTCAAAATCTTTGCAATATACTTTTACCAATTCGTGTTATTATTCTTATTTTTGCCTAACACACAGGCACGTAATATTTTTTAAAAACACAACAAAACAAATGGTATGCCAGCTGTTTCTTTAGAATAACAGCAGATTCGGGTAGGACAAATGTCAGAAATAGAAGAAAAATCTCGCAAGTGCTTTTCATCTCTGTAGAGATCTTAAATATATACCTTAAACATATTCCTTAGAGTCAAGAGATTTTCTTTACAATGAGTCAAAGAGATAAGATAAAATTTCTTTTTACTGAAAATATAATTTCTACAAAAAAACTATAAGAGTGAGATTGTAGGAATTCATATTCTTTGAATAAAGAGGAAATGAAAATTATTTGGAATAATTACAAAAGAAAAGACAACCTTATGATTGCTAATCCTAGAAATTTAAAAATCTGAAAATTTGCTGGTAAGAAAATTTGCAAAATTTCCATCTCCCATGTATGTAACAGGTTACCAAGTTGAAAAACCAACCATGAATTATCTAGAGATTTCCTTTCTAGTGTAGATGGAATGTTGGTTTCAGATAGAAAAGAGGAGACCTGCTTACAGACCTACAAATGTGTTCAATCTTTATCTTGTTACTTCTGTGATGTTTAATATATCCTCATTGGTAGGAAGTATCGTGTAGGCATGTTTGGGATTTACAGGACTTCTGTCCCCTGTATCTGTCATCACAGTCCTATGTCCTCCGTATACATCTGCATACAAAATAGGCATCTCCCCATCCCTGATTTCTACGTAATCTTGTTTAGATAAGATTTAAATAAGATCCTTAAATAAGATACCCTGATTGGTTTGAATTTCTGTATTGTCAGTAAGGTTGGAAGAAGAATTAGGAAAAAGTGATATCATGTCTCTAGTAAAGGAATTAAATTAGCTACTGGGCCATATGTATGAAACTCAAAAGAAGTATGACAGGTGGCAAAGTGAGAAAATGTAAATATCCTATCTTTTCTTTTTAATTATTTTTTATTTGGTTTTTATGAAATCTTTGGAATTTAGGGGTAGGAAGCTAGAAATTGGAAAGGAGGATTATAAGTCTATTTCTACAGAGTAGAAGGATGAAAAGTTCAAGGAGTTAGGGGATATGTTGGGAATAGAGACTGATTTTGTACTCATAGCAGTCCAAAGAAGTTTTTTCCCCTAGATTCTCAATACAGCCTCACTTTCTCACATTATTCTAATCAAAACCAGATTAGAGGGATCCCTAAGAATGATATAGTAAGAATATTAGACTGATTAAGAAATCTCAGAATTGGAGGGCACCTCAAAAACTCCTTAGTCAAATCTGTAGTTGATTAGGAATATCCTCCCTAATACCCCAACAATGGTCACTTAACATCTGCTAAAAGACATCTTGTTCCAAGTGTGGCCTCATAAAGCGGGTTCAAATATTAAAACTTAAACAGTATTACTGGTGGCTGGAATGGAGCAGATAGAGTTAGGAAGTTTAAGGAACAGGCTTCTGTCACAGGCTGGAGAAAACCCCAGGCACATACAATCCTAATGCACAGGATTGGGAAGGGGAAGGCACTAGGAGACAAGAGTGAGGAAAAGGAAGTGGAATACTGCATTTGTTCTTAAGTTTTTTCATCCAATGATTGTTCTCAAAGGTATTGTTACCTTTAATGATATTCTTTCTGGGGTGTGTGTGTGTGTGTGTGTGTGTGTGTGTGTGTGTGTGTGTGTCCCATGGAAGAGACAGTAGCCAGGCAGTGTTGATCATTATATTCCATTATTTATCTCTATCACCTTATGTAAGGCAACTCACCTCTTTAGATATCAGATTCCTCATAAGTAAAATGAAGCTGCTGAGCTAGAAGATGCCTAGGATGCCTTACAGCTCTAACATTATATGTAATTCTAAAATGGGAGAGGTATTAAGCACCCAATAGAAGTTCCATATTGCTGACTTTTTCCAATAGCCTAGGTAAACAGATACCTTGAGGAGGAAAAAATAGTCTGTATCCCTCAGACTGGCAAAACTGACAAAAAATGACAAATGCTGGAGGGGCTGTGGAAAAATGATTACATTAATGCATGGTTGGTGGAGCTGTGAACCACTCCAGCCATTCTGGAAAACAATTTGAATCTATGACCCCAAAGTTATTAAATTTTACATTCCCTTCTAACCCAACTGATACCAACATCTATGTCTTTACCCCAAAGAGATCAAAGAAAGAGGAAAAGGATACATATGAGCAAAAAATATTTATAGTAGCTCTGTTTGTGGTGGCAAAAACATGGGAAGGAGGTACCCCGAAACTGAGGAATGGCTGAACTAGTGCTATAACAAAGGACAAAGAGGATGGTTTCAGAGAAACCTCATAAGACTTGTATGAACTGATGTAGAGTAAAATAATCAGAAACAAGAGAAAAATGTATGCAATTACAAGAGCAATATTGTAAAGACATTCAGCTTTAAAAATTTTAGGAACTGTGATCATCACAATGACCAGCCACAACTTCCAGAAGACTTATGTTGAAACAGGCCTACCCAGCTCTTGACAGAGATGATGGACTCAGCATGCATATTGAGACATAAGTTTTATATGGCCAATGTCGGAATTTGTTTTACTTGACTATACATATTTGTAACAGGTGTTTTGTTTTTCTTGCTTTCTCAGTTAGGGAGGGAGAGAGAGATAGAGAGAAGGGAGATCTTCATTTGAGAAAAATAATAAAATTTAATTTTAAAAAGATAGCCTAGAAAGAAGAGGTTTCCCTAACCTGCTGCTTGCTGTCAAAGAACTATTCAGTTGTGACTTCCTTAGCAACTTCTCAAAATTTCTTTTTGTTTCTCACTGCTCTCCTCCTGGGCCTGTGCTTTCTTTCATACAAAGGCTAGACTCTTCCTTGAATGAGGAGTTACATTAAATGTCCAGCAGAGGGTGCATCACGCTCATTATCCATGGTGCACTTTTTAAAATGGTCAAAAGATATAGTGAAATTGCCAGTTGACCTATGTACGAAGACTTGATTGTTCCATCTTAAATGCTTTTGTGTGCTAATATTCGATCCTATATTTAAGGTTTCTAGTGATCCTGCCCCCAGGCCTCTAGGCAATAATACACACACACACACACACACACACACACACACACACACACACACACATCAATCATGTAGAAACCCTTAGGTTGGCTGTTGTCCCTTCATTCTAGAAGAGGGCCAAAATAAAATCATTACGTTAGAGTGAAGTTACAATGCGTCTGACTAGCTGGTCAGACCAATATGAGTTTGGAATGCTCTACCACAGATGGGGCACAAATAGTCCAAGTGAACATTTGGAGTGGATTCTCCAAATTTACGCATCTCAAGGTTCTTTTGACCTACTTCAATTCTGCTTTGCTCATAGAGCATAGCATCTTTTCTGATGAGGGCATACCACGCTGTGTGTTCCTGTGCCAGCGTCTTCCATGGCACACAATCAATTCTGAAGTTCTTAAGAGAAACCTTAGAGTGTCCTTGTATCTCTTCTTCTGACCACCATGTGAGAGCTTACCCAGTGTGAGTTCTGTGTAAAATAGTCTTTTAGGCAAACGTACATTTGGCATTTGAACAATGTGGCCAGCTCATCGTAGTTGCGCTCTCTGCGGTAGAGTTTGAATACTTGGCAGTTTGTTCAAGAAAGGACCTCTTCTCCTGCCAGGTGATCTTCAGAATCTTCCTAAGACAATTTGAAATGGAAGTGGTTTGGTTTCCTGGCATGGCGCTGGTATACTGTCCAGGTTTCACAGGCATACAACAATGAGGTCAGCACAACAGCTCTGTAGACCTTCGGTTTAGAAGTCAGTCTAATACCTCTTCTCTCTCACACTTTCCTTTGGAGCTTTCCAAACATTGGGGTAGGTCTGGCAATGTATACTTCAACCTCATTATCAATGTGTACATCCCTGGAAAGCATACTGCCAAGGTAAGTGAATTTTCCACAGCATTCAAAATGTCTCTATTTGCTATAACCAATGGTTCTAGATATGGGTGTTGTGGTGCTGTCTGATGGAATATTTGTGTTTTCTTGGTGCTAATTGTTAGGACACCTTAAAGTACTAAATAGTTAGCTATAGTCAGCTTAGCTTGAAGTTTTACAAATCACTTTTTTATATTCAGGACAGCTAGGTGGCATGGTGGATGGGGTGCTAGGCTTGGAGTCAAGGAGAATCATCTTTCTGAGTTCAAATCTGCCTTAGACTTAAAAGAATTAAAGCCATGGTTATTGGGTAAATTGTCAAAGAAAAAAATGTCCAATGGATATATTCATCTGGAGAGGTTTGTCTTCTTCAGTTTGGTTTCCTTTAGAGAGCTGAGCCTGGAGTCAGGGATACCTGAGTTCAAATGTGGCCTTAGACACTTAATAGCTGAGTGATCCTGGGCAAGCCACTTAACTCTGTTTGTCTCAGTTTCCTCATCTGTAAAATGAATTGGAGAAGGAAATACCAAACCACTCCAGCATCTCTGCCCTCCCAAATGGGAAAACTGGACATGACTGAAAATGAACAACAATGACAAATTATTTATCTCATTTGATTCTCACAATAACTTCGTAAATGAGATACTATTATTCTCCCCACTTTACAGATGAAGAAACTAAAACTGAGAGAGATTAAGTGATTTGCCCAGGGTCACACAGCTGGTAAATGTTTGAGGCAGGATGTGAATTCAGGTCTTCCTGACTCCAAGTCCATCACTATCCATGGCACCACCTACCATTATCATCAGTATCATTGTCAATATCATCATCATTATGGGGAAGAGAGGATATTAAAAGGGTAAATGACATGCCCTCTACCTCCAAGGAGTTTATAACCTACTCGGATAGATAGAACTAGTAGAAACTACAAGAGAACAATTACAAAGCAACTTGTGAGCCTCATTATAAACTTGTGAGCAGCATGGTGAAATTCAATCATCTTCCAATGTTTTGATTGTTCATCTGATCAGAAAAAAAATTTGAACATGCTTCCCTCTCTTTAATATATTTACTTATAAATTATGTAATATACTATTGTTATAAAATATTATATGTTATAAAATTATCATATAGAACATTCACAAATGTGACAAATTTTAGAAGATGTGATAAAGAAATATTTTTAAACAAATTTTTATTTAGTTACTAAGAGTTCAAAAACTTTTTTTGCTCTCACCATTTTTATCAATAGTGAGGAAAATGGCATTGAATATGCTTCATTATTTTTAAAAATTTTGCTTTTGTCATAGTGATACATAACAATAAGCTGAAAACAAATGATTAAGGAAATGTATCGCTGTTAAACCCTCAGTTTTGGAACACTCCCCTCTTTCCACAGGATACCTTAAATCCTGCATATGCCATGGGACCATCTTACATACAATCTGAGGGAAATCGTCATTGTCATATATTATCAGTAAAAAAAAAAAATTCCATTTCTTTTTCCTAGATGCATGCAGGCACCACTCATACCTAGCTCTTATCACATTCTATTAATAGGTAGCACCTGATTCACTGTAAGCAAACATGAGAATGAGGTAAAATCAGGACCTGAATGTTGGTAGATGCATATGGGACAGCACATTCTTAAGGAAATCAGGTTATTAGAATCCTGGTACAGAAAGGATAAATGATGGGAATGAGCCTCTATAATTTTTTAGGTCATCTGTCATCTGAAATGCAGAGGTCAGCATACTAAAGGGAGCCTGCTGGAACACAGACTTGGATATACTTAGAAAAATTGCTTCCTGGAGTATTGCCTTGTTCTGCATCCCCCTCTTTAATTTATCTGCAAATAATAAGACAGTAGCAATCCTTCAGGCACTTATTTCCTTTTGGAAAATGATGCTGTCCATGGAGTTTTCAAGATCTTCCACTAGCATTTTTGCAAGTTCTTGGTAATTTCTTAGGTTCCAAATTCTTATCTTCAGTTACAGAAAGTTTTACAGGAGCATCTTTTTCTCTTAGGTTGCCTTTCTTTCTTTCTTGAATTCTGGGGACCTGAGATGTCTGAGCATCAGTGCCATTGTCTTCCTCTTTGAATGGAGCATCTAAATTTCAACAACCTCTGATAGACTTAGCCCTTGTCAGCAATGCAAGGACAATTCCAAAGGACTCATGATGGAAAATGCCATCCACATCCAGAGAAAGAACTATGGAGTCTGAATGCAGATCAAAGCATACTATTTGCTCTCTCTCTCTCTCTTTTGTTTTGTTTTGTTTCTTCTTTCTTGTGGTTCATTCCTCAAGAAAGGTTATAATTCTTCCTTACAACATGACTAATGTGAAAATATGTTTAATAGGAATGTATAAGTAGAGCCTATAGCAGATTGTGGGCTGTCTTGGGGAGGGAGGGCTATAAAATTTAAAACTTATGGAAGTGAATGTTTAAAACTAAAAGTAAATAAATAATTTTTTAAAAAATGATAACAAAAGAAATTTCAACAACCATTTTTCTTCACCCAAATAGCACACAGCTGGCTGCAGTAGAGGGAGTGATTGTCAGGTCCCCAAAGAATATAGCTTCAATCCATCTTTACTTGTGGGAACTGGAGAGCTGGAAGTATCTAAGACTACATCAGAAACAGCCACCAAGGGCCATCTCATCTGCATGTCCAGCTCCTTGATATCTTCCATTTTCTTTGGTGAGAGCTCTAAGGAAGCTGTAGCTTACTCTAACTCAGCAGCCCCAAATAGCTAGAATAATACAGATAGATCTTGAAGAGCTTGAATTGGTGACATAGTCTACAGAGAGGACTGAGCTCTCCCTGGTGTATGAAGCTTCAGGAATCCATTCTTTTTCCTCTACAAGATATAATTGTGAGGAAGAATTATCTATAGAACTAATCAGGACACTGAAATCTTAACCCTTTTGTGATTTTCAACTTCTGTTTATGGCTTTTTCAATATCTTGATATCCATGTCAGAGGCAATCTTTCTTTTGGAAAAACATCCCTTTTATTGTTCTTTCTTTCATAAGTTTCTACATCATAGCTGTATGTTTGACGTTTAAAAAAGTTCTTCACTACCTGGCTCCAACAGTCCTCTCCAACCTTATTATGGATTGTTCCACTTAATGGCCTCTTAAGTTCAGTTGAACTGGCTGACTTACAATTCCTCAACAATACCATTTCATTCCCCATCACCATGTCTTTCCAATGGCTCCTATCTACCTAGACTGCTTTTTCTCCCCACTTCTGACCATTAGAATCCTTAGCTTCCTTCAAGAGTCAGCTCAGGTACTACCTTCTACGTGAAGCCTTTTCTGTTGCCTTCTCCACCAAATTATCTTATATTTATTTCATATATGTGTTGCAAGACTCACATATAGTGAGGTCTCTCTGCCTCCCACATGACATGGGGATGTTATTGTGTGGCCCAAAGGGAGGTAGAATAGACATTTCCAGTGTCTTCTCCCCCTTCCCCCTTCTTCAAGGGAGGCTTCAGATGCTGCAATGAGGAATCATGGGAAATTGGGACCTGAGGCCACCACTCTGTTATAAAAAGGGGGGATACCAGGCTAGAGTTATATCTATTTGTTCCCTTAAATAATGTTAATCTAATAAATAAGCTTTTTGGGTTTCAACTAACTTCTGATCACTGTACATTCTTGGTGGGGTAGCAGGACCCCAAGCTTTATATCCAAAGTTTGATGCCTTTCCCACCAAAAACCAGTTCCACAGTGAACACACATAGCACTTAGCCAAGAAAACTCATTTATCCAAATCAATGACAAAATAGAAATCAGAGAAGGTATACATAGGAGAATATGTACCAAACAACACACAGATTTCCTATTGGGAGAGGGATAGCTCAGTTCAACTGAGAGAGAGTCCTAGGGCTCACCCAAGTGGAAATTCTCCAAAGTCTCTAGTGTAGCAGGCTGGGGATAGGGACATGATAAAGACTGCCAGCTCCTCTCATGTCAGCTTCTTCCCAGACACTATCTAAATGCTGCTGTTGCTTGTTCTCCTCCTCCCCTTCCTCCTCCCCTTCCTCCTCCTCTTCCTCCTCCTCTTCCTCCTCCTCCTCCTCTTCCTCCTCCACTTCCCCTTCCTTACTCACAATGGGAAGTGCCCTAACCATCACTTCTACCTGAGTTATGGTGCCTGAATTCCTTTCAAATTCTGTTACACTCATTTCTTCTATCCCTTGTTGGCCATGGGAGTTTTCCTCATGGCACCTCCCTAGTCCTTCCAGCATCTCTCCTTTTTGCCCTTCCACCTTATCCCTGAACCAGGAGTCCTGGTTGCCAAACTTTCCCTTCTTCCCTATTTCAACTGATTCCCATTTCTATAGCCTCCCTCCATGTCCTAGAAAGTTTTAGTGACAATCAGGTTTAGTGACAATAAGAGCTTGAATTCAATCCTAGGTCCTATACCTTCAAATCCATTCTCTTCACCATAGCATTCTTCATCTTCCTGAAAAATAAAAATCAGCTTCACTATGAGTTAGTAAAATCATTTTGGAATTATGTAAATAAAATTACTAAAATGTCCTTATCTTTTGACATAGATGCCAATACTAGGCATATGCCTCAAAGAGGTCATCACTGATAAGAAAGGCCCCCTATACACCAAAATATTAATAGAAGAAAAGAAATGGAAATGAAACAGATGCCTATCAATTAGGGAGTGTCAAACTAGTCATGGTATGTGAATGAAATGGAATAGAGTGGAATATTACTGTTTTGTAAAAAAGGATCAACATGATGAATACGGAGAAACATGGCAAGACTTACGTGAACTGATCTAGAATGAAGCAAGCAGAATCAATAAAATTACATTTGAATATTATATATAATGACTACAATAATGTAAAGACAACCACAAAACAATCAAAAGTGAATGTTATAAAAATATAAATAACAAGCAGGACCCCAAAGAAGAAAGATGAGAAGACATCATCCCACCACCCCCACCCACCCCTACTTCTTTGCAGAGTTAGCTAGTTTAAGGGTATTGAATGTCACATATATCTTCATGTTTTTTCAATGTATTGATCAGTTTTTCTGATTGCTTTTGCTCTTCTTTCTCTTCTTTATTTCTTTTTCTCTTTAGAAAGTTTTTGTTTTATGGGATAACTCTAAGAGAGAGGAGGAGAAGGGACACAGGAAATTTAGGCAATAGAAAAACAAAGCTGTAAATAAAACCTCATTTTAAAAATAAGTATTTCTTTAAACTTAAAACAGTGCTTTTGGATTTAGGGATTTCTGCTAACATTCTGAGGTACAAAGTTTTGAAAATATAACTTTTGAAAACTATCCAACTGAAATAGAATATATAACCCACATCAGCCATAGCCTGTCCTCGAAAAGCTGGGATGGCAATTGAGAGACATGAGTGGAGGGGGGAAGGAAACTAATTTACTTCAACTATCAGGAAATTGTGGTTGGAATTATTCATGTAAATATCTCAATTACCCATTTTTACTTTCTGTGTGTAGACACAGCCTTAGAACCACAATACACATTGATGCTCCCACATTGGTAGTACAGGGGATTTCTTAGTTGAAGATGTAAACAGCTATTTGTCTTCTTTTTTTCCTTTGTAAAAGGCTAAAAATGTGTAATTTGAACTTGTACACTGAATCCGTAAGAGTTCATAAAACTGGGACATAATGATATTCAACACCCAAAGAAATGCCAAGTCGCTCATTTCCTCAGCATTTACTTTGCTGAGGGCAGTAGGAATCACATTTGGCAAAGAATATGAGACAGATTCAGTTTCCAAAGCTCACGAAAAATGATTCAGTTTAAAGATTCTGTGTGAGAAGTTACCACATATCAAATCTAACACGCTGGAAGTCATCATAGTCTTCAATAACCACCACTGGACTCTTGAAGAAGATGACAGAATTTTAAAAAAAATTATAGGATTTCAGAATTGAAAGGGATCTTGCTGGCCATCTAGTCTAACTCATGCCTAAAACAGAATCCCCTCTATCACACACCTGAAAAGTGATCATCTAGCCTGGGCTTGAAAACCTTTAGTTAAAGGGAATACTAATAATTAATAAGAACAAGGATTTATGTAGCGCTTTATGTTTTATGCATGTTATCATACTTGACACAATGACCCTGGAGAGGTAGGGGCGATGATTGTCCCCATTTTATCCATGTGGAAACTGAGGCTGAGAGAATAATAATAATAATAATAATAATAACATCTGTATATATAGTAGTTACTACATGTCAGGCACTGTGCTAAGAGCTTTATAGTTATTGTCTCATTCAATCCTCACAACAACCCTGGGAGGTAGGGGCTATGATTGTTCCCATTTTATCAACAAGGAAACTGCGATTGAGATAATGGTGATAATGATGATGATAAATAACATTTATATAGCTCTTATTACCTGTGCCAAGCACTTTACAATTATTTTCTCACTCGATCCTCACAGCAGCCTTGGAAGGTCGGTGCTATTTTCCCCTTATTGTACAGAAGAGGAAACTGAGGCAAAAAGAGATTAAATGACTTACCCAGTATCACACAGTTCATTAATGTCCGAGGCTGGATTTGGACTCAGGTCTTCCTGACTCCAAGTTGAGCATTCTATCTATTATACCACTTAGGAACCCATTAAATCACCATTATACATTTGAATAGCTTTCATTCTTAGAGATCTGTCTCGTTGCCATTCTAACCATCATTTTAGATTACACCTCTTGAGAGACCAGCTCCTATGTCTATGTGATTCTCTTTTCCTGCACCAGTCACGGTCAGGAGACAAACTACAAACCCCAAAATAGAATTGGGGCTGTGATGTAGGACAAGAGGTGATTGAGCTAAAGATAACAGAATGTAATGGAACACCAAAGTCAGGAAGGGGCAACAAGAATGCATGAGCCACGGAGAAGATTAGCTCTCTTCTCAGAACTAATCTTCTGTATTCTTTGCTGTTATTTTACTAAGATATCCCCCTCTCTTTTACCAAGAACAACTCTCAGTATAGCAGCACATTCCTCTCATAGTCATCCAATTCTCTGTATTCTCATTACTATCATTCCTTCTCACTTGAATTATTGCGCCAGTTCCCTGATTTACTGACCACTGTCTAGTCTCTTCCCCTTCAATCCACCTGATAACTACGTGCCACATTGTTACCACAAAAGAAAATCCACCTCCCAGGAATTTTCATTCGTTCGCTCACAGTTCTGTCCTCTAGAGCCAAGCAAAACAAATATAATCCTTCTTCCATAACATAGCCCGTCAAAGACATCAGGATATCCTGCTATATTACTATCAGTTTATGTCTTTGGATTATGATTTGGGGCTGAAAGAGACTTTGCACAGCCGCTGAATCCAATCCCTCCACATTTTTCAGATTAAAAAACTGAGGCAGAGAAGTTAAGCAACTCACCTAGGGTCCTATAGCTAGTTGTTGTTAAGTCATTTTTTTTAAATTGTGTCTGACTCTTTGTGACTACATCTGAGGTTTTCTTAACACAGACACTTACTAGCTGTGTGACCCTGGATAAGTTACTTAACTGTGTTTGCCTCAGTTCCTCATCTGAAAAATGAGCTGGAGGAGGAAATAGCAAACCACTTCAGTGTCTGTGTTAGGGAGTAATGGATGGATGAAGCAGTCAGCCTGGAGACAGGAAGATTCCAGGAAGCTCTTAGACCAAGGAAGAACCTTTTAGAGTGAGGAGTCCCAGAAATGGTGAACGAAGTCACAAGGCAGGTGATCATCTGCCTCTTTCCAGAATGATGGTAGTAATTGGCTTAATTACTGTTCCTAGATCAAAGGGTGGAAAGTGTGTGTGGGGCAAACACAACAATAGAGCAGATGCCAAAATGTCTAGAGTGAACGGATGTGAAGTATTGTCTGGAGCCAGCTGGATAGAACGTAGGTCAGTTTGCACTCAGTTCACTCACCAATCAATACAGCTCAGTACCTGGATGAGGTTCCAAAGCTAAGTGGATTAATTGATTCTCCTAGGACAGGAAACATGGTCTCTGGAGGTCTGGTCCAGAGGATACATTTCAGGTGGGGAGGGGGTCAGTGATGGATCAGATAGAAAGATGTCTAGGATGGATGAATGTGAGATATACCTAATGTATCTTCGTGGACTGTTTGGTTTAATTAATGAAAGATGATGGTCCTATTGTCCTTTGCTCTGGTCAAATCACAGCTGCTCAACTATGTTCTGCTATGAGAAGCAAGTGGCATAATGGGGAATATCATTGGATCTGGAATCCAAAGACCTGTTTTCGAATCCCACCTCAGATATTTATTGCCTATGTGACTTTGAAAAAGTCACAACCTCCCTCCTTGTACCCTTTGTCCTATCCCCTTTCATTTTCTCCAGTAGATTACCTTCACTATCAGTACCCCACCCCAGCCTCCGTCCTAATCTTTGATCTCTTCAGATCTACTGCTTTCTCGCCTCAAGTTCACACACATGCCTATGACTCTCCCATGCTTAAAAAACAATCCTCACAAGATGTCCTTCCCTGCTGCTAGCCGTTGTCCTATATAGGTAGATGGCATAGCAGATAGTGCTGGACTTGGAGTTAAAATGACCCAAGTTTAATATGCTACTAGCTATGGTCAGGGCAGCTAGGTGGCCCAGTGGAAAGAGAGATGCACCTTGAGTCAGGAAACCTCTTTGCGAGTTCAAAATCGGCCTCAGACACTTACTAGCTATGTGACCCTGGGCAAGTCATTTAACCTCAGTTTCCTCAACTGTAAGTTCAGGATAAAAATAGCACCTACTTTCCAGAGTTGTTGTGAGAATCAAATGAAAAAAATATTTGTAAAGCACATAGCCCAATGCCTAGTACACAGTAGGCACTATGTAAATGCTAGCTATTATTATGAGCTATACATTTTATCTCTTCCTGTTGCTCCTTGAAGGAAACATTATCTCAATTTTCTATTTGTATCCCCAGTGCTCAAGGCACACTGTAGTCACTTGATATATGCCTTTTCACTCATTCATTCATTAATCCCTCTAGTCATACCCCTGAGTGGTGAGGAATAACCAGTATGGAATAACAGATGGATGAAAATATTTCTTAATACTATCCAATTCTCTTTCCTATGTTATTTAACAACTTGTTGATCATTTGTCTTTCAAAGAACCTTGATAGTGGGGTGTCCTGGCCAATGAGCACAAGGAGTTTGGTCTGTAAGGTAGGTATACATCCTGCCACAAATTAATAAATTCATTCTGGCTTTCAAAAACATTTTTATATTTGTCATAAATTATTCTTAATGAGCCTTCAGTGTTTTCTATGATCACCACTTCCCATTCTGTCTGCTCACAAACCAGCCATACATTCTAAATTTTGAGAGAAATCAATGTAAAGGTTACCCACCTAGTGTTTGCAAAATAGACTACCCTTTTCCACATTTTAAAAACCAGAACATTTTCCCATCTATAGTCTCAGTACATTACTCTTATTCTAAACAATTCCTTAAGGGTCACTGTTACTTCTTTTAAAAGTGAATGTTGAAAACTATCTTTACATGTAATTGGAAAAAAATAAAAATACTATTAAGTGGAAAAATAAAAAGGTCATTGTTAGTAATTCAGTAATGAGATCTTCAGTCTCTTTGACTGCCATAAAGTGTAGTTCTCATGAATCTGATGTCTTCAGCTCAATTAAGTCAGAGAAGCTTAGTTAATGTGAGTCAATTAATTTAAAGTTTCGTCTTCCCTAGGTGAATGGATCATCAGTATTCAGGTCCTGCAGGACTCAGAAAGTATGGCAAGATGCACTACCAATCTCATCTGGCCTGAAACAACATGCCAGCCTAGCCTAATATAGGCACGGTTCCCAATGTGACAAAGTTCTAAAAAATATTTTTCAAATAATTTAACCCCCACAAAGTTATCGAAATGTAGACCCTCTCTTTTCCTTTTAGATCTGGGAATTTGGTTATGGATAATTATAAGGTCTTAGTATCACAAAGTTAGAGCTAACAGGGATCTCAGTGGCAAACTTGTACATTTTACAGATTAGGAAACTGAGATTCAGGGAGAATAAGTGACTTGCCCAACGTCATGTAGGTTGGAAGTATCCAAAGTTAGATTTGATCCTGGGTCCTCTAAATGTAGAACTAGTGCTTTTTATACTATCCTTTGTTTCTACTTCATATTTTATATAGTGTATATTATATTTTAATTATATTTAATTTATATTTATTTAATAATTTAATTGATTTTAATTAATTACTAATTTGATTATATTTATAATTTATATATTATATATAATATAATTTATAATTATATTTAATTACTGTATATTATATTTTAATTATGTGGCAGAGTATTGGCACAGCAAATAGAGTGCTAGACTTGTAGTCAGAAAGATCTGAGTTCAAATCCTGCCTTAGATATTTTCTGTGTGACCCTGGGAAACTTACTTAACCTTGCTCCACTTCAGTTTCCCCATCTGTAAAATGGAGATAATAGCCTCTACATCACAGCGTTGTTGTGAGGACCAAATGAGCTAATAGATGTAAAGTGCTTTGCAAACCTTGAAGTGCTGTATAAATGCTAGCTATTTTTTTAGTTATATTTTAAACTTTTAGAAACCACCGTAACTCCAAGTATATTTCAAAAGAGATGGCCCAATCAGGTTCCAGAACACTTAGGCTTCTCTCCTACCCAAATAACTCTAGTCTTGAAGAAATCAAGATAATTCATTACCTGCTGTTTTGATGACTGAAAGTGACTCCTCCTTTCTTGTGGTCTGTCTCATTGAAAAAGGGATTCCTGCTCCTTGTGGATGCTATGGATGCTCTTCCTATGCCCTTGACCTCAAGCAT